>NC_073386.1:3033788-3198788 GCF_028641065.1 Leucoraja erinaceus | reverse complement strand
CCGCCATCATCTGCAACGTCGAGCATTCCATCCCTCGCGCATTATTTGGGAAATTCAGGCCATCTGGCTGCGCTGTTTCCTCCTACGTACAGGCGGAGAGTACAGAGTGCAATAGGACCAAGGAGAGATGGCCAGGGGGGCTTTTGTGCTGCTTTGCAACATAGAAACATAAATAAATAGGTGCAGGAGTAGGCCATTGGGCCCTTCGAGCCAGCACCGCCATTCAATATGATCATGGCTGACCATCCCCAATCAGTACCCCGTTCCTGCTTTCTCCCCATATCTTCTGATTTCTTTAGCCCGAAGAGCTAAATCTAACTCTCTCATGAAAACCTCCAGTTAATCGGCCTCCACAGCCTTCTGTGGCAGAAAAACACTCTGGGTGAAATTTTTTTTTTCTCATCTCAGTCGTAATCAATGGGCCTGCCTATAACTTGCGAACTTTTTGGGGCGATGGCAGGAAAATGGGGTTAGGAGGCAGAGATCAGCCATGATTGAATGGTGGAGCGGACTAATTTTACTCCTGTAACTTGTGAGTGAGGATCCCACCCCCCTCCACCCTCATTCTTGGCTCCATAAACAGACCTAGTCTGATACAGTAGATGGTGACGCTGTAACACAGCATTTGGGACAAACATTCCATCTCCCTAATAAAGAGACTGATTAAACCGTTAAACTTTAAGCGCTTGTCAAGACTTCAGGGACAGGTGGAAAAAGTATGTTTCTTGCCACAGGGTGACAGGTTTATGAATAAAAACACTGGTAGAACATCATCCTCCCTCTCAGGAGATAAATCAGCCGCAGTTTTGTTCCATCGCTTGGTATCGAGTTCAGTGTTAATCCCTGTGCTGTTTTTTTAATTAGTGAATCTCAGTCATCTGCTTGTCCCACTTGCCTGGTAATAACTTTGTTACAATGCACTTTAACTGGGTGGTAACAGTTCGGCATTAAAGGGGTAGTATCTCTTTCAAGATCCTGGCTGCAAATGGATCCATAAAATGTTTATGGATGTGACTAAAGTATCACGTTGCCGATGATGGTGGGTTTCGGATGAGATGAAAGACATTCTTGAACCTTAACTCTTCCGCCACCCTTGAAGCTCAAAGGCCAGGATCCTCCCTCATTGACACAACACGCGGGGCCAGAGCCCCAGGTTCGATCCTGACCTTGGGTGCAGTGTTTAGATTAGTTTAGAGACACAACAGGAAACAGGTCCGCGCCGACCAGCGATCCCCGCACACTAATAGCCCTGTCCCACGGTACAAGTTCATTCGAAGAGTTCTCACGAATTAAAGAAATATATCAAACTCATGGTAAGCATGTAGAATGAACGTAGCGGGTACGTCGGAGCTCGGGGACGTCTCGTAGCGGCTCGTAACGCTAACGGCAGTTACTCGGGAAGACTCGCTAATGGCAGGTAACCACGGGAAGACTCGTGAAGATTTTACAACATGTTGAAAAATGTCCACGAGAGCCCCGAGTACCGACGAGTGGCCATTACCGTAAATCTCCGTGTTCGAATAAGGGCAAACTCGGGAGAACTCTTGGAATGAACTCGTACCGTGGGACAGGGGTTTTACACTATCCTACACACATGAGGGACATTTTACATTTATACCAAGCCAATTAACCCACAAACCTGTACGTCTTTGGGGGGCATGAAACCAGAGACCTTAATTAGTGAAGATGTTCTTAATTAGTACGGGAGAAGACAGGAGAATGGGGTTAGGAGGGAGAGATAGATTATGCCATGATTGAATGGCGGAGTAGACTTGATGGGCCGAATGGCCTACTTCTACTCATATCGCTTATGACAATAGACAATAGAAGCCCAAATTAATGGCAGTTTTCAAGAGAGAGATTTAACTCTTAGGGCTAAGGGAATCAAGGGATATGGGGAAACATTGGGAACGAGGTACTGATCTTGGATGATCCTCCATGATCATATTGAATGGCAGTGCTGGCACGCAGGGCTGAATGGCCTACTCCTGCACCTATTTTCTATGTTTCTATGTTGAGGAATAGATCGGTTAGATGCACACAGTCTCTTGTCTAGTGCAGGTGAATCGAGGACCAGAGGACATACTGTAGGTTTTAAATGAAGGGGAAAATATTTAATAGGAATCTGAGAGGTAACTTCTTTACACAAAGATTGGTGGGTGTATGGAACAAGCTGCCAGAGGAGGTAGTTGAGGCAGGGACTATCCCAACATTTTAAGAAATAATGAGACAGGTACATGGATAGGGCAGGTTTAGAGGGATATGAGCCAAACGCAGGCAGGTGGGACTAGTGTAGATGGGAAATGTTGGCTGGTGTGGACAAGTTGGGCCGAAGGGCCTGTTTCCACACTGTATCACCCTATGTCTCTATGACTCTAACAAAAAGATTTGATCCATGTCATATTGTTTTCAGTAGTTATCAGGCAACTGAACTATCCTACCATAACTAGAGAGCGGTCCTGAACTACTAGCTATCTCAGGTCTACTAGCTATATCTTAGAACTACTAGCTATGATCCTTCATCCAAGGACCCAAGCAGCTTTTCCAGGTGAGGCAAAGGTTCACCTGCACCTCCTCCAACCTCATCTATTACATCCGCTGCTCTAGGTGTCAACTGCTCTACATCGGTGAGACCAAGCGCAGGCTTGGCGATCGCTTCGCCCAACACCTCCGCTCAGTTCGCATTAACCAACCTGATCTCCCGGTGGCTCAGCACTTCAACTCCCCCTCCCATTCCGAATCCGACCTCTCTGTCCTGGGCCTCCTCCATGGCCAGAGTGAGTCCCACCGCAATTTGGAGGAGCAGCACCTCAGATATCGCTTGGGTAGTGGTATGAACATTGACGTCTCCAATTTCAGGTAGTCCTTGCTTTCTCCCTCCTTCCCCTCCCCACCCCTTCCCAGCTCTCCCACAGCCCACTGTCTCCACCTCTTCCTTTCTTCTTCCCGCCCCCCCCCCCTCCCACCCTGACATCAGTCTGAAGAGGGGTTTCAACCCGTAACGTCATCTATTCCTTCGCTCCATAGACGCTGCTTCACCCGCTGAGTTTCTCCAGCATTTTTGTCTATCTTCGATTTTTCCAGCATCTGCAGTTCTTTCTTAAACACTTAGGACTATGTTAGTTTAGTTTAGTTTAGTTTAGTTTAGAGAGATACAGCACGGAAACGGGCCCTTCGGCCCACCGAGTCCGTGCTGACTGGCGATCTCCGCACGTCAACATTATCCTACACCCACCACGGACATTTTGCGATTATACAATGACTCCAGTTGGATTTTGAGATTTAAAAAAACACTCTATTTCTTCTTTCAGTTCTCTGGCGGGATTTTCCCAAGCGATTCTCCTTCATTTCCGGCTCCATTTGCACAGTGTGTGTGTGTGATCATTGTAGATTGTTATTGGTATCCTTCTTGCAGCCACACACCATAGAGTCTCATGCGATCACTTTGACCTTTCCTTTAAGCGAGGGAGCATCGGGCCATGCATTGCATTGTGATACGAGGGACGGAGCAAGCAGGCTGGTGAATATCAAAGCATCTTTTTGTTATCATCAGGTCATAATGTCATAAGTAATAGGAGCAGAATTAGGCCATTCGGCCCATTAAGTTCACCCCACCACTCAATCATGGCCATTCTATCTCTCCCCCCTAACCCCATACTCCTGCCTTCTCCCAGTAACCCCTGACTCCCGCACCAATCAATAATCTATCCATCTCTGCCTTAGAAATATCCAATGACTTGTGGCCTCCACAGCCGTCAGTGGCAATGAATTCCACAGATTCACCATCCTCTAACTAAAGAAATTCCTCCTCCTTCCTAAAGGAACGTCAAAATGCTGGAGTAACTCTCTGCCTCTGGAGAGAAGGAATGGGTGACGTTTCGGGTCGAGACCCTTCTTCCGACAGAGAGTCAGGGGAAAGATACTGACTTACACCGTGAGGATACACGTCGTTCTTGTTTAGGCTTTAGACTTTTAGAGATACAGCCCGGAAACAGGCCCTTCGGCCCACCGAGACCGTGCCGACCAGCGATCCCTGTACACTAACATTATCCTGCGTATTAGGGACAATTTACAATTTTACAGAAGGCTATTAACCTGCAAACCTGAACGTCTTCGGAGTGTGGGAGGAAACCGGAGATCGCGGGGAAACCCCACGCAGGTCACGGGGAGAACGGGCAAACTCCGTACAGACAGCACCTGTAGCCGGGTTGGAACCCGGGTCTCTGGCGCTGTGAGGCAGCAACTCTACCGCTGCCCCACCGGGATGCCCCTTGTTAAAATTGTTGGTGCCAATGGAACACATTAAGCAGATTCAACAGACGAATAGCTCAATGATTTATTCTCATTTCAAGCTAAGAATAAACTTTCACAACAGGCTATTTTAATATCAGTTTCTTTCCATCACACCAATATTCTCCGCTGGTGAACAAACCTTGTGCATTGTAGCGTTAAACAAACGCTGTCTTCCTTTTGAGGAATGTTTTAACAGATGTATTCAAACTATCAAGGACAAAGCTTCTACAATAATACCATCACATTGCTGAACTCGGAGTCCCGCCGATAAACTTCTCCAGTCTCTCCGTCCACATTGTTCGATTATTCTTTGATTATTCTGTATTTTTATTTTTATTTCTATATTGCACTATACTACGGACTGACGCTAAACTGCATTTCGTTGTACCCATACTCGTATTTGTGCAATGACATTAAAGTTGAATTGAATTGAATTGAAAATAGACAGACAATAGACAATAGGTGCAGGAGTAGGCCATTCGGCCCTTCAAGCCAGCACCGCCATTCAATGTGATCATGGCTGATCATCCCCAATCAGTACCCCGTTCCTGCCTTCTCCCCATATTCCCCTGACTCCGCTATTTTTAAGAGCCCTATCTAGCTCTCTCTTGAAAGCATCCAGAGAACCTGCCTCCACCGCCCTCTGAGGCAGAGAATTCCACAGACTCACAACTCACTGTGAGAAAAAGAAAAAATGAAGGGTCTCGACCCGAAACGTCACCCTTTCCTTCTCTCCAGAGGCAGAGAGTTACTCCAGCATTTTGTGTCGGTCTAAAGCCAAAATAACTGCAGGTATGTTAGTTGATCAGTTTGGTTTGTAATTGACACGTGTACTGAGGTACAGTGTAAGGCCTTTGTTTGCATGCTATCCAGTCAAAGAATGGAGTATACATGATTACAATCAAGGCGTCCACAGTCCACAGGTAAAGGATAAAGGATACAACACTTAGTGCAATGACACCCAGATCACGTTTGTACATACCCCTTTTCTTAACATGACACCATTCAGATCAAAGATCCTCTGCTATAGGATCTTTGATTCAGATAGGGTCAATGACTGGGGACAATTTTACACTTCCACCAAGCCAATTAACCTTCAAACCTGGTGGAGGAGCCATCTTGGGGAACGGCTGCTAACCAGCAGCCGTCCGTTTAATTCACTTTTTTTTTGCAGTTCTAGTGAGTCCTGTGCCTTGTTTGTGGGAGAAATAGACTTTTTAATGTGGGGGGAAGGGGGTAACTATATTTCTAGGTCCCTACCTGGTCGGTGAGGCAGCTTTTTCTCCGGGCTGCCCCGTCGACCCGTCCTCGTGGCCTACCAGCGGGCGTGGAGCGCCGTTTCCTGGCGGGGACCGCCCAGCACCTCGGCTTCGGTGGCGGCACAGCGCTGGAGCGCTATCGCGGAGCGGAGCGGGCGATGCCTTGCCTGGGTCGCCGCGCTGGATCGACGCGCTGGAGCTCCAGTGAGCTGTGACCGCCGAGTTCAACACCTCCGGGCTGCGGGTCTGCAGAGCGGAGCGGGCGGCGCCGACTTCAACATCGGGAGCCTGGGAGCTCCAAACCGGCGCGGCCTTGTCGGCTTCGGAAGCCGCGGTCTCCGGTAAGGAAGCGGCCGTTCCAGGTGGCCCAGCCGCTGAGAGGACTCTCCCGACGCCGGGGCAACACCACCCGGCGAGAACGGCCAGGAACATCGGGCCTCCGTAGAGGCAATAGCGGTGGCCTCAATAGGCCTGACTTTGGGAGAACTGGGGATGGGGACTGGACATTGTGCCTTCCCCCACAGTGGTAACCATTGTGGGAGGATGATTTTTGTGTGTAAGTGATTATTTTAGTTTGTATCCAAGATGGCTGTCGGAAGGGAGAGTGTACACTGGCGCAGTTTAGCTGCCGCTGCTCTCTCTTCACATTGTGTTTTTGATTTTTTGTCTTTGGATCGAATTCTGTCTTTAATTTGTGTACTGGTGATGTCCTTATTATTTATTTTACTCCGATTATATGTTTTTCACTCTTGTTAAATTCTGTAAGGTGTCCTTGAGACTTTTGAAAGGCGCCCATAAATAAAATGTTTTATTATTATTATTATTAAACTTGTACTTGTCTTCGAAGTGTGGGAGGAAACCGAAGATCTCGGTGAAAATCCACGCAGGTCACGGGAAGAACGTACAAACTCCGTACAGACAGCGCCCGGGTCTCTGGTGCCGTGAGGCAGCAACTCTACCGCTGCGCCACCATGCCGCCTCACATAAACCTATACTTTGGCATGGAATATGATACAGAAAGCAGCAGAAGTAGCAGAATGGGAGATATAAGTAGTGAATGAAAATCATGAGATACTGGAAAACTGAAATGAAAACAGTAAAAATACTGGAAATATTCCGCAGGTCTTGCGGAAACCGGCCCTTTGGCCCACCGAGTCCGCACCGACTAGTGATCACCCCGTACACTAGCACTATCGGAGGAAACCCGAGTGCCCGTAGAAAACCCATGCAGGTCACGGGGAGAACGTGCAAACTCCGTACAGACAGCACCCGTAGTCAGGAACCAGGAATGAGCAGGTTAACCTATGATGAGCGTATGTCAGCACAGGGCCTGTACTCGCAGAAGTTCAGAAGAATGAGGGGGGGACCTCATTGAAACTTACCGAATAGTGAAAGGCTTCGATAGCGTGGATGTGGAGAAGATGTTTCCATAAGTGGGAGAGTCTAAAACTAGAGGTCATAGCCGTAGAGGAAACCGGAGCACCCGGAGAAGACGCCACACAGGCCACGGGGAGAACGTACAAACTCCGTACGGACAGCAGCCGTGGTCAGGATCGAACCCGGGTTTCTGGCGCCATAAGGCAGCAACTCTACCGCTGCGCCACCGTGACACTTTATCTCCGTAGAACACGGATAGGTGACGTTTCGGGTCGGGACCCTTCTTCAGACTGCTTGCAGAAAGGGGGGCAGGATGGAGTGAGTGAAAAACTGTGACTTTTCCGCTGTGCTACTGTGCTGCTGTCAGGCAGCATCTGTGGAAAGGGAAACAGTTAATAGCGTTTTTAGCCATGGGACCCTTCATCAGAACTAAATACAGTTACGTTCGACAGCAGGTCTCCACATCTGACTGTTGTTAGACAGAAATGGAACATAGCTCCGAGCGGAATTGTAAACCGTAGACACACAAGTCCCCAAAAATGAATAAATTACAGCAGAAATTAGATCACAGAGTTAGTTCTCCAGCGATGGATTTGCCACCCAGGTTAGTGCTGCAGGTTCCCATTAGTTTATATTCTGCTATTTTCACTGTTCCGTTCTTTAAACACAAAACAAAAACTTCTGAGACTTCAGACTTTAGACTTCAGAGAGACACAGCGAGGAGGCAGGCCCTTCGGCCCATCGAGTCCGCGCCAACCACCGATCACCCCGTACACTAACGCGATCTTTCACACTAGTAAAAGTAAGTAAGTAAGTAAGATTATTGGCCAAGTATTCACATACAAGGAATTTGCCTTGGTGCTCCGCCCACAAGTAACAACATGACATACAGTGACAGTTACGAATGACTCAGAAAACACTAAACCTTAATAATAATAAAACATTAATAATAAAACACCATTGATCAAGCATGTGAACCAACAAAATACCAGATCAAAGGGAGACCAAAGATTTTTGGCTGTTGAGTAGAGCAACTATTCGTTAATTCCCGGGATGGCGGGACTGTCAAATGCTGAGAGAATGGAGCGGCTGGGCTTGTACACTCTGGAGTTTAGAAGGATGAGAGGGTATCTTATTGAAACATAGTATAAGATTGTTAAGGGTTTGGACACGCTAGAGGCAGGAAACATGTTCCTGATGTTGGGGGAGTCCAGAACCAGGGGCCACAGTTTAAGAATAAGGGATAAGCCATTTAGAACAGAGACAAGGAAACACTTTTTCTCTGCCTCAGAGGGCGGTGGAGGCCGGTTCTCTGGATACTTTCAAGAGAGAGCTAGATAGGGCTCTTAAAGATTTACGAGGATGTTGCCCAGACTAGAGGGTCTGAGCTATAGAAAGCGGCTGGGCAGGCTAATAGTCTGTTCACCTTGGAGCGCAGGAGGATGAGGGGTGATCTCATAGAGGTGTACAAAATTATGAAAGGAATAGATCGGGTAAAGGCACAGAGTCTCTTGCCCAGAGTAGGGGAATCAAAAACTAGATGACTTAGAGATTCAGAGACCTTAAGGTGAGGGGAAAAGATTTAATAGGAATTCAAGGGATGATGTTTTCACACAAAGGGTGGTGGGTGCATTGGAGGCCGGTTCTCTGGATGCTTTCAAGAGAGAGCTAGATAGGGCTCTTAAAAATAGCGAGTCAGGGGATATAGGGAGAAGGCAGGAACGGGGTGCTGATTGAGGATGATCAGCCATGATCACATTGAATGGCAGTGCTGGCTCGAAGGGCCGAATGGCCTACTCCTGCACCTATTGTCTATTGTCTATTACCTATTGTACGTTTCTTCGTGACCTGCGTGGGCATTCTCCGGCTGCTCCTGTTTCCTCCCACACTCCAAAGAAGAACAGATTTGTCGGTCAACTATGCCCAACATTCTGTTGATGTTTGAGTGCGATTCTTTGAGGCTTTGAAAATAGATGGATTCTTGTTGGTTTGAGGCGACGTTGGATCAGAAGCTATGTCTGATGAAAACATTGGAGGCACGGATTGAGCGTGTTGTTACAGCAGGCTCGAGGGGCTGAATGGCCTAATTCTGACGCAGAGCTCCAGGGACGTGGCTCGGAATTTTAATTTGAGGATTTATTTGGAACCAGGAGTGGCAGGCAGTCAAATCTTGTAAGCACACATCGACTTTGAGCAGCAGCCAAGTGTTAAAGAAGCCATCATCTACACATCTCGCCCAGTGCAATGAGAATATTCGACTTTTATAGGAGGAACGGTCCTGACCCGAAACGTCATCCATTCCTTCTCTGCATAGACAATAAACAATAGACAATAGGTGCAGGAATAGGCCATTTGGCCCTTCCAGCCAGCACCGCCAGTCAATTTGATCATGGCTGATCATCCCCAATCAGTATCCCGTTCCTGCCTTCTCCCCGTATCCCCAGACTCCGCTATCTTTAAGAACCCTATCTAGCTCTCTTGAAAGCATCCAGAGAACCCGCCTCCACCGCCCTATGAGGCAGAGAATTCCACAGACTGGCCCGCTGAATAAGGGGCCTGTCCCACTTAGGTGATTTTTTAGACGACTGCCATCGACAGTCACAGTCGTAGCAGGTCACCGTAAAACCGGTGATCGAACTCTCCCCACCACGACAACCTACCACCTAGTAGACATCAAGCTACCGACTAGAGTGGGTGGAGAGGATGTTTCCACTAGTTGGAGTGTCTAGGACTAGAGGTCACAGCCTCAGAATTAAAGGACGAGGAGGAGCCCTTTTGGTCAGAGGGTGGTGAATCTGTGGAACTCATTGCCACAGAGGGCTGCGGAGGCTAAGTCAATGGATGTTTGATAGAGATAGACAGAGATAGACAAATTCTTGATTAGAACGTGTGCCAGGGTTATTGGGGAGAAGGCAGGAAGATGGGACAGAGATCAGCCATGATCGAATAGTGGAGTAGACTCGATGGGCCGAATGGACCAATTCTCCTTCTATTATTTGCAAATTTGGGAACTTGTGGTGGGTGTATGGTACGAGCTGCTGGGGGAGGTAGTTGAGGTTGGGACTTTCGCAACGTTTTAGAAACTTTTGGACAGGTACATGGATAGGATTGGTTTAGTGGGATATGGTTCAAACACAGGCAAGGTGGGATGAGGCATGTTGGATGGCATGGGCATGTTGGGCCGAAGGGCCTGTTTTTGCGCTGTAATTCAAGTTCAAGTTTGCATTTATTTTCACTTACTCGATTAAGGTACAGTGATATTTGAGTTACCATAAATGAAATTTAACATAAACATCCACCACCGTGGAATCCACATTCTTCACTGTGATGGAAGGCAATAAAGTTCAGTCATCTTCCTCCATTGTTCCCCGTGGTCGGGACAGTCGCCACGTCCGATGTCAGAAGCCCTCGCGTTGGGATGATGGAAACTCTGTCGTCGGGACGGATGGGAGCATGGAGCTCCCCAAGTCGGCATCTTCTTACCAGAGACCGCAGCCTTCACGGTGTTAGAGTCCGCAGGCACTTCTTCTGCCGATCCTCGGCAAAGGATCCCTGGCCCCTCGACCGTAAGTCCGCGCCTCGCTCGGGGCTTGAAGCTCCGGGCCGGTCTCTGGGAAAGGCCGCACCACTCCACGTTGTTAGGCCGCAGGGTGGTACGGAGATGCGGCATTGAGCATTGAGAATGATCGCATCTCCGTCGAGGTAAGTGACTCTAAAAGCCCTGTCCCACTGTACGAGTTCATTCCAAGAGCTCTCTCTCCCCGAGTTTGCCCCGATTCGAACTCGGAGATTTACGGTAACGGCCGCTCGTCGGTACTCGGGGCTCTCGTGGACATTTTTGCAACATGTTGAAAAATCTTCACGCGTCTTCCCGTGCTTACCTGCCATTAGCGAGTCTTCCCGAGTACCTGCCGTTAGCGTTAAAAGCCGAGCTCCGACGTCCCCGAGCTCCGATGTACCCGCTACGTTCATTCTCCGTGCTTACCACGAGTTAGATTTTTTTTTAAACTCGGGAGAGCTCTTGGAATGAACTCGTACCATGGGGCAGGGCTTTAAAGCCAAAAATCTAAAGACTCTCGAAAGCAGATCGGGGGTTGGGGGGGGGGGGGGGGGGTGGGGGGGGGAGGGTGGGGGAAGGGGGCAATTATGAAACGATTTTTTGTCGCAAATCTAATAAATCAGTTCACAGCCCCCTGTTCACTTAATTAACGGTGAAGTGTGATTATTTAGTGCATTTTATGTGTGTACAAAACAAGCTCATGATAAATTTATTATGAGCTGCAAAGCAATATTTATGTGCCTTTCAGCAGCATAATTCAGCCAAGCTCCTCAAGTCCCCGTGAAAGTAAACTAGGGAGCGAGCTATTCAGGATTAATTTCCTCTCTCCGCTTTCCTCTTTCGTACTGGGCACGGGGCCAGAGATTTTAATTGCAGACTAATAGGTTTCATGTCTAATTGCGAAGTCTCTGTGTGTTTTATTTGATGGGGTACAGCAACACTTACATCAGGAGAACTCCTCTGAAGATAGATGCTATAATGACATGCCTCACGCTGTGAAAATAACATCCCTTTGGAGCGGACGTGTTCTGCTTTTGTTTCTGGTTACTGCAGAGCCCAAAGGAGGCCATTCGCGCCATCTACGCAGACCTTCCCATCCCAGGTCTCCTCCGTTGTCAGAGTGAGGCGAAATGCAGATTGGAGGAACAGCATCTCATATTTTGCTTGGGCAGCTTACAGCCCAGTGGTATGAACATTGATTTCTCTCACCAGGTAGCCCCGGCATTCCCCTTCCTCTCTCTCTATCCCTCCCCCACACAAGTCTCACCAGCTTCTAATTTTCACCCTACAAACAGCTAACAATGGTCTGTCTCCTTAATCAGCTGAAGGTAGACACAAACCGAAGGTAGACACAAAAAGCTGGAGTAACTCTGTCTTTCATTCATCTCTCCATATCACAATCTGTATCTCTCGTTTCCCTTATCCCTAAGCAGTTTGAAGAAGTGCTCTCACCCATTCATTCCTTCTCTCCAGAGATGCTGCCTGTCCCGCCTGAGTTACTCCAGCTTTTTGTGTCTATATTCGGCTCCATATCGCTCAGCCACCGAATTCCTCCCGACATCCATCAGGCTCTTGAACGCTGCACAACACTAACCACAGCAACTGTGAACTTTGAAGGTAGACAAAAAAATGCTGGAGAAACTCAGCAGGTGCAACAGCATTTATGGAGCGAAGGAAATAGGCAACGTTTCGGGTCAAAACCCTTCTTCTGAACTTATGAACTTTTATAGACTTTGCCATTAGTTGCCTTACAGACTTTGAGTTTTTTTGCACCTGTAAATATCGGCTGCAACTTGTCCCGGGCTTGTCATATCGAGGCAACGGCCACGAAAGCACACTAACGCCTCCAATTCTAAGGGTCTCGACACGAAACGTCACCCATTCCTTCTCTCCAGAGATGCTGCCTGACCCGCTAAGTTACTCCAGCTTTTTGTGTCAACCTTGAGAATATTCACCAGGCAAGCTGGAACATGCAAAACCTTTGCTTAAACTTTAGCCCAGCACAACGCCACTTCGCTTTGCTGCACTGAATGCAACTGTAGGCAAGCGCGATGCCAGCATTTATTTCACGAGGGTTAGAATACAAAAACAAGGATGTAATTCCGAGGCTCTATAAGGCGATGGTCAGGCCGCATTTGAAATATTATGAGCAGCTTTTGGGCAACATATACAATAGACAACAGACAATAGGTGCAGGAGTAGTCCATTCAGCCCTTCGAGCCAGCACCACCATTAAAATGTGATCATGGCTGATCATTCCCAATCAGTACCCCACTCCTGCCGTCTCCCCATATCCCCTAACTCCGCTATTTTTAAGAGCCCTACCTAGCTCTCTCTTGAAAGTATCCAGAGAACGGGCCTCCACCGCCCTCTGTGGCAGAGAATTCCACAGACTCACAACTCTCTGGGTGAAAAAGTGTTTCCTCATCTCCGTTCTAAATGGCTTAAAATATTCTTAAAATATGATACAATACGCTACGATACGTATTTACCCCAGGAGGGAAATTGGTCTGCCTACAGTCATAAAACATAACGAGGTACATGAAACATTCATACGTGAGCTACTCAAGCTTTTGGTGTCAAAGAAAGAATTTCATTGTCCTATCAGGAACACATGACAATAAACTCTCTTGATCTCTCATGAACTTGAACTTGAACTATATCATCCACTTCCTTAGAAGGCTTAAGAAGTTTGGCATGTCCCCAACAACTCCAATCCTACAAACCTGCGCATGGCTTTGGAGTGTGGGAGGAAACCAGAGCACCCGGAGGAAACCCACGTGGTCACAGGGAGAACGTACAAACTCCGCACACAGACTGCATCCCCGGTCAGCGTAGAACCGTGATCTCTGGTGCCGTGAGGCGGCGCCTCCACCAGCTGCACCACCCTGCCGTCCCGTGAGTTTCTAATAAAAACATGTAAAATTCTTAAGGGATTGGTCAGGCTAGATGCAGGAATAATGTTCTCGATGGTACGCAAAATTGCTGGAGAAACTCAGCGGGTGCAGCAGCATCTATGGAGCGAAGGAAATAGGCGACGTTTCGAGCCGAAACCCTTCTTCAGACTGATGGGGGGTGGGGGGGGAGAAGGAAGGAAAAAGGGGGGGGAGGAGGAGCCTGAGGGCGGGGGGATGGGAGGAGACAGCACGGGCTAACAAAATTGGGAGAATTCTACGTTAATGCCATCAGGATGCAAACTGCCCAGGCGGAATATGAGGTGCTGTTCCTCCAATTTCCAGTGTTGCTCACTCTGGCAATGGAGGAGACCCAGGACAGAGAGGTCGGATTGGGAATGGGAGGGGGAGTTGAAGTGTTGAGCCACCGGGAGGTCAGGGAGGTTCTTGCGGACCGAGCGGAGGTGTTCGGCGAAACGATCGCCCAACCTACGCTTAATCTCCCCGATGTAGATCAGCTGACATCTAGAGCAGCGGATGCAGTAGATGAGGTTGGTGGAGATACAGGTGAACCTTCGTCGCACCTGGAACGATTGCTTGGGCCCTTGAATGGAGTTGAGGGGGGAGGTGAAGGGACAGGTGTTGCATTTCTTGCGGTTGCAACGGAAAGTGCACGGGGAGGAGGTGGTACGGGAGGGAAGGGAAGAATTGACAAGGGAGTTGCGGAGGGAGCGGTCTTTGCGGAAGGCAGACATAGGGGGAGATGGGAAGATGTGGCGAGTGGTGGGGTCACGTTGGAGGTGGCGGAAATGGCGGAGGATTATGTGTTGGAGATGAGGAAAAACGATTTCACCCAGAAAGTTGTGAATCTGTGGAATTCTCTGCCACAAAAGGTAGTGGAGGCCAATTCACTGGATGTATTCAAGAGAGAGTTAGATTTAGCTCTTTAGGGCTAACGGAATCAAGGGATATGGGGAGAGAGCAGGAATGGGGTACTGGTTCTGGATGATCAGCCACGATCATATTGAATGGCGGTGCTAGCTGGAAGGGCCGAATGGCGTACTCCTGTACCTATTTTCTATTGTCTATTGGTTTTTGTTGATCAGCCATGATCATATTGAATGGCGGTGCTGGCTTGAAGGGCCGAATGGCCTACTCCTGCACCGATTTTTTTTCCTATGTTTTCTATGTTTTATGCAAGCCACCATTATACCGGTGGGAGGGTGGTGCTTGTTTTAAAAGGTGGATGGTGTGGCATCAGCTGATGGTCAGACCACTTACTGTCCAACCCTCGTCAGTGGTTACGATGGGTTTAGGGGAGTGTCCTTTTGAAAATCACTAATAAAAAGATTTTAAAAGAAAGGAAAAAATGTCCGCAAGTTACAAAAATAGCCCCGAGTACCTACGGATGGTATAACGAGCCGCTACGATATATCCACGGACTCCTACGGACTCGTTACGAATATTCTGCGAGTTTGAATCAAGGCGAAAACTCGGGAGAGTTCGTGAATAACATAGAAACATAGAAATTAGGTGCAGGAGTAGGCCATTCGGCCCTTCAAGCCTGCACTGCCATTCAATATGATCATGGCTGATAATCCAACTCAGTATCCCGTACCTGCCTTCTCTCCATACCCTCTGATCCCCTTAGCCACAAAGGCCACATCTAACTCGCCCTTAAATATAGCCAATGAACTGTGGCCTCAACTACCCTCTGTGGCAGAGAGTTCCAGAGATTCACCACTCTCTGTGTGAAAAAAGTTCTTCTCATCTCGGTTTTAAAGGATTTCCCCCTTATCCTTAAGCTGCGACTCAGGAAAATTCATGAATAACTCGGGAGAATTCGTGAATAACTCTGGAAAGTGGGACAGGCCCTTTAGAGGGCCAAACTTGCATGTACACCAACCATGTACTGTCTGAATAAAGCAACTGTTTGTTCACCAGGTTTGGTACCACTGCTACGGATTGTATTAAGCAGTTACCCAGAAGAAGATGGAACCTGCTACTTAATAAAAGTCAAATTAATTCCCCATTCTTGGCTCTCCTGGACTTTATGATTGACTTATCCTCTCTCGTTTGCAGATAAATGCTCATTAAAACCACGCACATACTGCCAAGGAGAACGTTTTGCAATGGTTCACCTCCAGTTTAACTCCAGAAAATTGTCTTATCATGTAAAATCAATTTCCCAACAAAATAGCCGTTCACTGTAAGTAATGTAGTGAGCAAGTTTAGATGTCGGTGCTTACAAATAATTAGCACTCAACAGCCCTTGTGTGATTTACAAGTAAACTACTCTAATGTGAAGTTGATGTTTGTGTCAGTATTTACCATTTAAAGTCTCAGGAAAGTCAATATATTTTGTTCCTGCCACTTCACTATTATTGAAATAAAATCATTACTTATCCACTTTGTTTTTGGCTCTGCATAATCGATGTTCCAAGAGCATCAATTAATAACGTCGGCTGGTGTTTACAGTGTGCCTTCCCTGTAACAGTGACTCAGTCTATTGTCATGTGTAGAGGTAGAGCGCAAAGCTGGTACTGCTAACCAGTCAGCGGAAAGACAATACAATAGACAATAGGTACAGGAGTGGGCCATTCGGCACCGCCTTTCACCATGATCATGGCTGATCATCCACAATCAGTACCCCGTTCCTGCCTTCTCCCCACATCCCCTGACTCCGCTATCTTTAAGAGCTCTATCTAATTCTCTCTTGAAAGCATCCAGCGATTTGGCCTCCACCTTCTTCTGAGCCAGAGAATTCCACAGATTTGCAACTCTCTGGGTGAAAAAATTATTCCTCATATCTGTTCTAAATGGTCTATCCCCTATTCTTAAACTGTGGCCCCTGGTTCTGGACTCCCCCAACATCGGGAAAATGTTTCTTGCCTCTAGCGTGTCCAAACCTTTAATAATCTTATATGTTTCAATAAGATATCCTCTCATCCTTCTAAATTCCAATGTATACAAGCCCAGTCGCTCCATTCTCTCAGCATATGACAGTCCCGCCATCCCGGGAATTAACCTTGTAAACCTACGCTGCACTCCCTCAGTAGCAAGAATGTCCTTCCTCAAATTTGGAGACCAAAACTGCACACAATACTCCAGGTGCGGTCTCACCAGGGCCAAGTACAACTGCAGTAGGACCTCCTTACTCCTAAACTCAAATCCTCTAGCAATGAAGGCCAACATGCTGTTAGCTTTCTTCACTGCCTGCTATACCTGCATGCTTACTTCCATTGACCCGTGTACAAGCACACCCAGGTCTCGTTGCAACTCCCCTTCTCCTCGTCTGACACCATTCGGATAAAAATCTGCCTACATCATTCAGACAATATCCCCTAAACCCAATGGCTTTACCACTCAGAAGGATCGGGCTGACATGCAGATGGGAGTTACGATCAGACTCCTATAATCAACTCCTCTTATGAAGACCAACATGCCATCAGCTTTCTTCACTGCCTGCTGTACATGGTTACAATCGATCTATTTACAGTGTACTGACACATGGGCTTTATTCTTTGGAGCGCAGAAGGTTAAGGGGGGACTTGATAGAGGTTTTTAAAATGATGAGAGGGATAGACAGAGTTGACGTGGAAAAGCTTTTCCCACTGAGAGTAGGGAAGATTCAAACAAGGGGACATGACTTGAGAATTAAGGGACTGAAGTTTAGGGGTAACATGAGGGGGAACTTCTTTACTCAGAGAGTGGTAGCGGCGTGGAATGGGCTTCCAGTGAAGGTGGTGGAGGCAGGTTCGTTTTTATCATTTAAAAATAAATTGGATAGTTATATGGACGGGAAGGGAATGGAAGGTTATGGTCTGAGCGCAGGTAGATGGGACTAGGGGAGAATATGTGTTCGGCACGGACTAGAAGGGTCGAGATGGCCTGTTTCCGTGCTGTAAATTGTTATATGGTTATATGGTTATGATAAGGGCATAGTTAAAGTTAGAAATATAGGAATGGAGATTTAAGAATGTGGAGAGATTGTGATATGCGATTGTAGATCTGCTTTTGTGGCCGGCACGCAAATAGTCGCCTGGGTTGGCCACCATCTTGGAAGCCAAAAGCCCCCAGAGATACTAATCTACGGAGATAATTGCAAATGGAATGGCTTCCTCTGTGGAATTTCTGCTAAGTAGCCGAATTGCTTCTCGCCACAGTTTAGTTTAGTGCAGCTTATTATTAATGTCACGTGCACCGAGGTGCGGTGAAAAGCCTTTATGTTGTGTGCTATCCAGTCAGCGGAAAGACAATACATGAAGAAGGGTCTCAACCTGAATCGTCATCTATTCCACTTCTCCAGAGATGCTGCCTGGCCCGTTGAGTTACTCCAGCACATTGGGTCCATCTTCGGGTTAAACCAGCATCTGCAGTTCCTTCCTGTACATGATAACTGCAAAGACGTACAGGTATGTGGGTTAATTGGCTTGGTGTAAAATGTAAACATAGAAACATAAAAATTAGGTGCAGGAGTAGGCCATTCGGCCCTTCGAGCCTGCACCGCCATTCAATATGATCATGGCTGATCATCCAACTCAGTATCCCGTACCTGCCTTCTCTCCATACCCTCTGATCCCCTTAGCCAGAAGGGCCACATCTAACTTGGCCCTTGTGGGTGTAGGATGGTGTTAATATGCGGGGATCGCTGGTCGGCACGGACCCGGTGGGCCAAAGAGCCTGCTTCCATACTGTAAATGACGTTTAGTGTAAGAGAAAGCCAGTATAGACCGATCACCGGCTTTACCTTGTACTAAACATTATTCATGGTTTTCCCCTTATCATGTATCTGTACACTGTAAATAGCTCGATTGTAATCATGAGTTGTCTCTCCTCTGACTGGTTAGCGCGCAACAAACCGTTGTCACGGTGGCACAGCGGTAGAGTTGCTGCCTTACAGCGAATGCAGCGCCGGAGACCCGTGTTCGACTACTGCTGCTGTCTGTACGGAGTTTGTACGTTCTCCCCGTGACCTGCGTGGGTTTTCTCCAAGATCTGATACAGGTTTATATGTTGCTCGGCTTGGTAAATGTAAAAAAAAAATCCCTTATGGGTGTAGGATGGTGTTGATGTGCGGGGATCGCTGGTCGGCGGGGACCCGGTGGGCCGAAGGGCCTCTTTCCGTACTGTATCTCTAAACAAAATCTTTTCACTGTGCCTCGGTGACTCAAACTGATTGTAGTTGCAAGAGGTGTCATTTTGGTGCCATTTTACGAAGGATAAGAATGCGGGACAAAATAGGCGGCACGGTGGCGCAGCGGTATAGTCGCTGCCTGACAACGCCAGAGACCCGGGGTTCGATCCCGACTCCGGGTGCTGTCTGTGCAGAGTTTGCACGTTCTCCCCGTGACCTGCATGGTCTTTCTCCGAGATCTTCGGTTTCCTCCCACACTGCAAAGACGTACAGGTTTGTAGGTTAATTGGCTTGGCGTAAATATAAATTGTCCCCTAATCTGTGCAGGATCTAGCGTTAATATTCGGGGAACGCTGGGCGGCGCGGACTCGGTGGGGGACGTAGGGCCTGTTTCCACGCTGTTTCTCGAAACTAAACCAAACCAGCGCGAATGGGTGATCGGTGGTCGGCATGGGCTCGGAGGGGCCGAAGGGCCTGTTTTCATGCTGTACCTTCAATCGTGTTGGGGAAAGGAGTCAACGTTAGCACAACATTGTCGACTCAGCACGTTTACTTGTCTCCCTTCCCTATCTTCGAATAGTTTAACGGCTCGAAACAGGAGCATCACCCAAATAATTTATAATCTGCCAAATTGTTTGTGAGCAGTGATTTAATCTCTGCAGACAGGAGATGTGTTCGCTGATTACCAGATGAATGTTCTCACTAATAGGTTATTTTGGCTTCTTATTGCTGCCCCTTCAGTCATATGCAACTCCACAAAACGAGGCCCTGTTGTTTGTCATGATGATTAACATAAATATTATCCCCAGCCAGATGTCACAGAGTCGGGAATTCTCCGGGAACACAACTCCACACCGCTGCGCTCCTTTCCATGCACCCATCAAAGTCAAGCTATTCCCAGGTATCAAACTAACACCTTAGATGCTCAGCAGTAGAGTTGCTGCCTCACAGCACCAGAGACCGGGGTTCGATCCCGACTGCGGGTGCTGCCGGGGCGGAGTTCGCACGTTCTCCCCGTGACCAGCGTGGGTTTCCTCCAGATGCTCCAGCTTCCTCCCACACTCCAAAGACGTACAGGTTTATAGCCTTGCTGGCTTGGTATAAAAGTAAATTGTCCCTAGGGAGTGCTGGATATGGCTAATGTGCGGGGATCGCTAGTCGGCGCGGACTCGGTGGGCCAAAGGGCCTGTTTCCGCGCTGTATCTCTAAACCTAACTAAACTAAAATTTTAACATGAGATTGGAAAAGCCTTTTCTCTCAATGCCTTTGATAATTTGCCTTTGATTGTGCAGGTTTGTAGGCGAATTGGCATCTACGCATTGTCCCCATTTCGTAGGATAGAACTTGTGTACGGGGCGATCTCTGGTTGGTGCAGATTCAGTGGGTCTGCAGGGCCTGTTTCCACACAGTATCTCTAAAGCCTAATGTCTAAATACCCAAACACCAACCGTGAGATTAAAACACACATTTTATAAATTATTATTAAAGGCCTCCAGCTCGCTAATAAAAACAGAAAATGCTTGAAGCCCTCGTCAAGTCAGGCAGCATCTGGGGAAAGAGAAACAACTTTAGTGCCTCTGATCAATAACCTTTCATTAGAAACAGATTACCAGGCAACTAACAAGCCCATTGTAGCAAGATATCCGTGCATGGTCCTTATCCCCTTGTTCCTCCCAAATTAATTGGCTCTCTTAGGCCATGCTTTGGTAAATTATCATCTCCCTGTACTAAAAACTTCTTGGTGCTGTCGTTTGTGGATAGGTGCACGGTAGAGAAAATGTTGACCGGTTGCATCGTGGCTTGGTTCGGCATCTCGAACGCCCAGGAGCAGAGAAGACTGCAAAAAGTTGAGGAAGGACATTCTTGCTATTGAGGGAGTGCAGCGTAGGTTTACAAGGTTAATTCACGGGATGGCGGGACTGTCATATGCTGAGAGAATGGAGCAGCTGGCTTGTAAACTCTGGAGTTTAGAAGGATGAGAGGGTATCTCATTGAAACGTAGAAGATTGTACAAGGCTTAGACACGCTAGAGGCAGGAAACATGTTCCCGATGCTGGGGGAGTCCAGAGACAGGGGCCACAGTTTAAGAATAAGGAGTAAGCCTTATTTAGAACGGAGATGAGGAAACACTTTTTCTCACAGAGAGTGGTGAGCCTGTGGAATTCTCTGCCTCAGAGGGCGGTGGAGGCCAGTTCTCTGGATGCTTTCAATAGAGAACTAGATAGGGCTCTTAAAAATAGTGGAGTCAGGGGATATGGGGAGAAGGCAGGAACGTGGTACTGATTCGGGATGATCAGCCATGATCACATTGAATGGCGGTGCTGGCTCGAAGGGCCGGATGGCCTAATCCTGCACCTATTGTCTATTGTCTATTGTTTAAAAAGTTGTGACCACTGCCCGCTCCATCACTGGCTCTGACCTCCCCACCATCGAAGGGATTTACCCGAGTCGCTGCCTCAAAAAGGCAGCCAGCATCATCAGAGACCCACACCATCCTGGCCAAGCTCTCATTTCATCCCCTGCCATCGGGAAGATGGCACAGGAGCCTGAAAACTGTAACGTCCAGGTTCAGGAACAGCTTCTTCCCTACAGCCATCAGGTTATTAAACACGACAACCTCAAAACAAGCTCTGAGCTACATAGACTATTATTGTCGGTAGACAAAAAGCTGTAGAAACTCAGCAGGTGAGGCAGCATCTATGGAGTGAAGGAATAGGTGACATTTCAGGTCGAGACCCTTCTTCAGACTATTGAACTACATAGTCTATTATTGATATTAGTGCACTATAGTCTATTGCACGGTGCTGGCTGGAAGGGCCGAATGGCCGACTCCTGCACCTATTGTCTATTGTCTATAGTTTGTTTGTTATATGTACATACAGTATATGTGCGCACATGTGTGTATATGTAATTATATATGTATATATGTATAAGGTAGTCACTAAATGCTGGAGTAACTCAGCGGGACAGGCAGCATCTCTGGAGAGAAGGAACGGGTGACGTTTTGGGTCGAGACCCTTCTTATAAACTGTATGTATATGTGGGGATCTGTACATATACACACACTCTCTTGTTTATTATATTATTTACAGTGTACTATCTTTACATATTCTGTTGTGCTGCAGTAAGCAAGAATGTCAATGTTCTATCTGGGACACACCACAATAAAACACTCTTGACCCTTGACCCCATCACTGGTGTTGACCTCAGTCAAATACTCCTGTTACAATTTCACTTAAAACATTGAGGTTTTCTTCCCACGGAAACTAATACGTTTTCTTGACGTGACACTGAGCCATCTCCGTGCGCCAAGCAGTGTGTTGACGTTGGCGGTGTGCTGTATCTCGACTGCGTGGGATGTTTGGCAGAAATCACTTCATGTCTTTCGAGTTGCTGCCTCACAATGCTGTTGGTGACGGCTACTATTACACTGCAATCTATGATCGATCAAATTTCCTGATTAGTGCGGGTGTCAGAGGTTATGAGGAGAAGGCAGGAGAATGGGGTGAGGAGGGAGAGATAGATCAGCCATGATCACATTGAATGGCGGTGCTGGCTCGAAGGGCCGAATGGCCTACTCCTGCACCTATTGTCTATTGTCTAGATAGGGCTCTGTAGACAATAGAGAATATTGTCTATTGCTTAGATAGAGCTAGATAGGGCTCTTAACGATAGCAGAGTCAGGGGATATGGGGAGAAGGCAGGAACGGGGTACTGATTGGGGATGATCCGCCATGATCACATTGAATGGTGATGCTGGCTCGAAGGGCCAATTGGCCTAATCCTGCACCTATTGTCTATTGTCTATTGACTTTCTGACCTTATCTGCAGTATGACTTTACTCCTTCTCCATGGATTGTCACTTTGTCGTGGTGGAGAAGCTTGTGTGCGGTCCTGAGATCCTGAGAGCGATGCCGTCTGGAGCTATGCTCCTGGTAGGGCCACCCATGGCGGTAAGGTCGAGGGGGAGGTCTCTGACGAAGAGCAATCCAACCAAGACCTCAACGGTGGAACAGGCGGAGGACGATGGCTGACCTTAGTGGAGCGTCACAACGGCTGGGAAGGCGGATGGATGAAGGCTGCAGCAGAAAAGGGTCTCCGGTCGTCTTGGACTTCATGCCACTGGATCCTGACCCAGATCTGTCAAGGACCGTGGGGTGGCTGACTGTGCACCAGTCTCCCCACGTTAAACAAGGTCACGCATAGTCGAATTAGCACCCTACGACCCTATGGAGAGGAGAGGGCTGCCATACTCGTTTCGAGTCACCACCGATGATGATGATGACTTTCTGGATTGTATGCAATTCAAAGTATTTCACTGCACCGAGGTACATAGATACCTTTTTTTTTTTTAATTCAAAAATAATTTTAATCAATTATTTACAAGAATAATATGTACAAATCAAACAATACCAACCCCTCTGCCTCAGAAGGCGGTGGAGGCCGGTTCTCTGGGTGCTTTCAAGAGAGAGCTAGATAGGGCTCTTAAAGATAGTGGAGTTAGGGGATATGGGGAGAGGGCAGGAACGGGGTGCTGATTGGGGATGATCAGCCATGATCACATTGAATGGCGGTGCTGGTTCGAAGGGCCGAAGGGCCTACTCCTGCACCTATTTTCTATTGTCTGTTAAACCATCCACCATGGTACAAAGTAAACCAAATATTCTTGAATGTCAAAATACTGTGTTTTAAATAACTCTCATTTCACTCCATATCAAGGGTCCATTTAACCCCCCGCGGTGCCCAGCGGTCCCAGAAATGCCCCAGGGCGCCTGTGGACAGCGCGTAGTCCCGTCTCTAACACCACCTGGGTGCGGACATAACCCCGGAAAAGGGGCAGGCAGCCGGCTCGGGCTGAGTCCTCTTCCGCCTGGTGCCGAGACTGGCAGATGACCAGCTTGACCAGGCCCAGGAGCAACCCGACCAGGACATCCTCGGCCCTCTACCCCGTCCCCTACGCACAGGGTGTCCAAAGATGAGGGCGGTGGGTGAGAGGTGCAGCCAGAAGGCAAAGGAGCAACCCCTTCTGATTCACTGGACCCAGGTGCATAGATATCTAGGATCGCACACCCGCACACCGACAGTGGGGAACAGCCGAGGATCACTCACCACAGACGGACGACAGAGGTCCTACCAGCAGGACGGGTATGGGAGTGGGGAGGGCCAAAGATGTCCTGGTTGGGTTGCTCCTAGGCCTGGCCAAGCTGGCCATCCGCCAGTCACGGCGCCAGGCGGAAGAGAGCTTTGTCCGAGACAGATGCTTGCCCCTTTGCCGGGGTTACTTTCGTGTCCTGGTGGTGTTAGACATAGTTGTATAGTTGTTATTTAGTACATTTGTAACATAGCCGTATGAAAATCTAGGTGGGTGTTGTACCATGGCGGTGAGTTTTGTACCGTGGCGGTGAGTTTTGTACCATGGCGGTGAGTTTTGTACCGTGGCGGTGTGTTTGGTTCCATGTCGTGGAGTTTTGTACCATGGCGGTGAGTTTTGTACCATGGCGGTGACTTTTGTACCATGGCGGTGGGTTTTGTACCGGGTTTTGTACCCTGGCAGTGGGTTTTGTACCCTGGCAGTGGGTTTTGTACCCTGGCAGTGGGTTTTGTACCCTGGCAGTGAGTTTTGCACCATGGCGGTGGGTTTTGTACCCTGGCAGTGGGTTTTGTACCCTGGCAGTGGGTTTTGTACCCTGGCAGTGGGTTTTGTACCGTGGCGGTGGGTTTTGTACCGTGGCGGTGGGTGTTTGTACCGTGGCGGTGAGTTTTGTACCATGGCGGTGGGTGTTGTACCATGGCGGTGGGTTTTGTACCATGGCGGTGGGTTTTGTACCATGGCGGTGAGTTTTGTACCATGGCGGTGAGTTTTGTACCATGGCGGTGAGTTTTGTACCATGGCGGTGGGTTTTTTTGTTGTACCATGGCGGTGAGTTTTGTACCATGGCGGTGAGTTTTTTGTACCATGGCGGTGAGTTTTGTACCATGGCGGTGAGTTTTGTACCATGGCGGTCAGTTTTGTACCATGGCGGTGAGTTGTACCATGGAGGTGGGTTTTGTACCATGGTGGGTTTTGTACCGTGGCGGTGGGTTTTGTACCATGGCGGTGAGTTTTGTACCGTGGCGGTGGGTGTGTCACCACAGTTTTGTTTGGTCTCATGATCGTAATTAAATCAATTATTTTTGATACAATAAAAAAAAAGAACGAGGTGGAACAACACGGAACATCGAGGTCGGAGCCCCTGGTGGACGGGGAATAAAGGGGGGGACCAGGCCCTTCGGCCCACCGAGTCCATGCCGACCAGCGATCCCCCGCACGCTAACACTACCTACACACACTGGGGGCAATTTACACATACACCAAAGCCTGTTAACCTACAAACCTGTGCGGCATTGGAGCGTGGGAGGAAACCAAAGATCTCGGAGAAAACCCACGCTGGTCACGGGGAGAACGTACAAACACCGTACAGACAGCACCCGCAGTCGGGATCGAACCCGGGTCTCCGGTGCTGCAAGCGCTGTGAGGCAGCGACTCTACCGCTGCGCCACCGTGACCGCCCTTTTGTTTCCCTTGCGTCAATGACTTAGCAGGGGCGAATTAAAATTCTACACCGCTATCCCATACATGTGTAGTGTTAAGCCGTATTAACTAACAGCTGTCTCTGAATTACTGCACAACTCCCCTGGTGCCTCAGTGGCTGTTTATTGCCTCTCCTTACCCTGTTGTGGATGCTTTCCATTTCAGGAAGCCATCAGACCAGTAAGTGCAAGCCATCAGCAGAGATGTACACAAGGGTAGCGCACAGCCGAGCAAGGTGATCTGATCAAAGGCCTCCCAACGTCTGTGGCCAAGATGGCGTCCAGCCCAGGCGACTATTTACCTGCTAGCCACGAGAGGCAGATGTGCAACCACGTACACTATTACACGCGCTCCGCTCGCTTCAATCTCTGCACTGTACATGCAGCGATTGTAATCACGTCTTGTCTTTCTGCTGACTGGATAGCGAGCAACAAAAGCTTTTCACTGCACCACGGTACGCGCGACGTCAAACTGAACTGAAACTGAAACACGTTTCAGGATCGTAGAGAAGTCACAGATAGAGATCTGTCTCAGTAATCTCAGTCGCGATTTGAAAAATCGTGGAACATAGCAGCCTAGAAACATCCTGACTACGGGCGCCGTCTGTACGGAGAAGTTTGTACGTTGTCCCTGCCACCACATGCGTTTTTTATCTTAGTTTATTGTTACTTTTTATTAAACCGTTGAAAACATTAGCGACGCAGTGGTGCTGGTTTCCGACGGGCATCCTTACGATGCAGTGATCGCAACTTCTACTGAAGTGTGGATGACCGTTGGCTCGCTAGGAGCTCATCCGCCCTTTGACAGGTCTTGTTTTTGGTCCTGCTGGGGGTCCACAGCCCCCTCCTCACCTGGCAAACCAGGTGGGGGAGACGGTTTAGTCGCTGACTATCCGACCATGGAGCAGGTAGCGCGGGATTACAAGGTACCCGTGGCGGAGGGGGGGAGGGGTAACTCCCCCCCGATCTTTATTGTCCCTAGTGTTAAGTAATCATCCAAACATGTCCATGTTGGATCACTTAACCTTCTACCTGAAGGTAGCAGGTTAGCTTGTAGAAGGTACAGGAGCCTGAAGACTGCAACGACCAGGTTCAGGAATAACTACTTCCCCACAGCCATCAGGTTATTAAACTCTGAACATTAATAACCCATAATCTGTTATTTGCACTTTATCAGTTTATTTATTCACGTGTGCATATATTTATATAATGGTATATGGACACACTGATCTGTTCTGTAGTCATTGCCTACTATGTTCTGTTGTGCTGAAGCAAAGCAAGAATTTCATTGTCCTGACACATGACAATAAACTCTCTTGAATCTTGAATCTTGAATCATACAAGATACAAGAAAGTGTTTGATCTGCCTGTTCCCCTGCACATCAGCACTAGGGGCAATTTAAAAACAGTGCTTATACCAAACCAAACCAGCGATCCCCGCACACCAACACAAGCCGGCACACACTAGGGACAATTTACATTTACACCAAGCCAATGAACCTACAAACCTGTACGTCTTCGGAGTGTGGGAGGAAGCCGGAGATCTCGGAGAAAACCCACGCGGGTCACGGGGAGAACGTGCAAACTCCGCACAGACAGCAAATGTAGTCAGGATCAAACTTGGGCCCGTGCGCTGTAAGGCAGCAACTCTACCACTGCGCCACCGTGTTGCCCTAGATTTCTCCTGGTGCTCCACTTTCCTCCCACATTCCAAAGACGTGCATGTTTGTAGGTTAACTTTCTTCGGTAAATTTTCCCCAGTGCGTAAGATAGAACTAGTGTGCGGGTGATCGCTGGTTAGGGTGGACTCGGTGGGCCGAAGGGACTGTTTCCACGCTGTATCCCTAAACTAAGTTTAGTTTAGAGATTGAAGCGCGGAAACAGGCCCTTCGGCCGCACCGACACTAACGCTATCCGACACACACTGGCGACAAATTTACATTTGTAACAAGCCAATTGCCCTACAAACCTGCACGTCTTTGGAGTGTGGGGGGAAACTGGAGATCTCGGGGAAAACCCAGGTAGGGCACAGGGAGAACGTACAAACTCCGTACAGACAAACACCCGTGGTCAGGATCGAACCCGGGTCTCTGGCGCTGTGAGGCACTGACTCTAACGCTGTGCCACCGTGCCGCCCAAATACTAATGTTAAGGGCCTGTCCCACCAGCATGCGACCTGCATCCGGCGAGCGCGACCAAACCGGAAGCGGGGGCTGCGCGGAGATCGAGTGATCCACGTACAGTGCTAGTCCCACCAGCATGCGCCCTGCATGCGGCAAGCGCGACCAAACCCGAAGTGCGGGCCGCGCAGAGGTCGAGTGAGTGACGTGAAGTTTGAGCGAAGTCTGCGGGAAGTTCGCGCGTGACGTACGGCGTCAAGACGCTGCCTACTGCGTCGAGTCGCTGCGCACGCCCGTCGAGGCGGCTGTGGGCCAGCAAGCCGTTGCCGCGCGGAATTTTTGAACATGGTCAGTTTTCCGGAGCCCCGCGCGATGTCGGGACCAGCTCCTCACAACTCCATATGGCTCCGGCGATCGAAGTGGGACCGGCCCTGCGAGGCCATATGGCTCAAGCGACCACGTTAGGTCGTGCTTGCCGCATGGAGTCGCATGCTCGTGGGACAGGTCTTTTAGTCAGGGAAACAGGCAGATCAAACACTTTCTTGTATTGTGTAGAAGGTTAAGTGATCCAACACGGACCTACTTGAATGAATATTTAATGCTTTCATGTAACGTTCTTTCCCCTGATATATTGACAGTTAGTTGCCCTCTGGACAGAGACACCTCTTACAAATTGCATTCACAAGTTAGCGTTTGGCCGACGAGGTTTCAAGGCTGCGGCGCTGTTCAAAGCAGTAGTGAGCGTGGTGGCAGGGTGACGACCACAAGGAACTGCAGCTGCCTGGATCATGAGCAGAGCCTGAGCAAACCATCGTGGTCTGGTTCGGCTCAGCCACCAAGCACGACATCCGGAGGCTGCAGCGAATCGTATCTATGTAGCAGGGAAACAGACTATTCTGCCTAACCCGTCCATGCCGATTCTATCGGCTAGTCCTAGTCGCCCGCGTTTGGTCCATCTTCAGGTGACGTAATGGGTCGAGAAGGGCCCTGACCCGAAATGTCACCCGTTCCTTTTGTCACGGCAGTAGAACGGAGTGTTTGGTGAACTAGTAACTTGGATACGTGGCACATATGTGTACTGCCTAGCTGAGATTTGCTGTTCCATCGGGCTATATGCAAAACAAATCACTGCACTGCAACTAGATACATGGGCCAATAAAATATTGTCACGTGCTGGAAAACCCACTCATTCCTGGGATCATTTTTGTCTACCTTCGATTTTTCCAGCATCTGCAGTTCTTTCTTAAACATAAAATATAATTGAATCGAATTATTTGGTAACTCCATGTATTTGAGTTCATAGTTTCATAAGCTCTGGGAGCAGAATTAGGCCATTCGGCCCATCAAGCCTACTCCGCCATTTAATCATGGCTGATCTATCTTTCCCTCCTAACCCCATTCTCCTGCCTCCGCTTGTACTAAATAAGAATCTATCTAACTCTGCCTTAAAAATATCCAATGAGTTGGCCTCCGCAGTCTTCAGAGGCAAAGAATTCCACAGATTCACCACCCTCTGACTAAAGAAATTCCTCCTCATCTCCTTTTTAAAGGTATGTCCTTTAATTCTGAGGCTGTGACCTCTAGTCCTAGAACTCTCCCACCAGTGGAAACATCCTCTCCACATCCACTCTATCTAGGCCTTTCACTATTTGGTGAGTTCCAATCAGATCCCCCCCCCTCATTCTTCTAAACTGCAGCAAGTGAAGGCCCAGAGCCATCAATCGCTCATCATACATTAACCCACTCATTCCTGGGATCATTCTTATAAACATGCTCCTGACCCTCTCCAGACCCAGCACATCCTTCCTCAGATATGGTGCCCAGATCTGCTCACAGTGCTCCAAATGCGGCCTGACCAGCGCTTTATAGAGCCTCAGCAAGACATGATTGAGGTGAGAATTTTTCTTCTGGTAAAGAGCTACTGTTGTCTCCTTGTGCTCCAGGGTCAAGCCTGAGCTGTCGTGGTTTCGCGTTGAGTCTGACCTCTGCCACCGTAGGATGCGACCTTTATTGATTCTAACTTTGGCTGGGGACTCTTTCATGTCACATCTTGATCACATGCCGTCTTGATGTCAAGGCCAAGCGCTCTCCCTCCTCCCGCAGTGGGTCTCGGCACTTGAAACCGTCCCTGCAGCAAGCCAGCGGCGCGGTCAGTGGCCGGGTCACCATCACAAGGCCCGCACTGCGCGCGCGCGGCGTGAATTATCGACAGAAGTCGCCGACTCCTTCTGCCAACTCCACAGCCAACAGAGAGAAAGATTGCCTTGCACTAAAGAGCCTGTCCCACTTGGGCGACAATTTTGGCCACAGCCTGAAAAGAGGTTGCCGCGGTGTGGTCGGGGCGTGACGCGGGGTGACGCGGGGTGATGCATGTAATGACGCACGGTGCCTCCCTGCCGCCCCTGGATTTTGGAATGTTCAAAATCTTCAGGCGACATCTGAGTGGCTTATCGTGTCGTGCGCCCTGTCACACGCTGACGTACGCTGCCCTGCGGGTGACACCCGGTGACGCGGGTATATAAAGCGAAGATTAATCCATTATAAAGTTATTGGTCCTTAGATTCATTGTAGATTAATTCATTTCCAATGTGTTTATTATACTTCGGTGTAACCTTCTCGTGTTGTGAAGGCAGGTGACGCGGAGTGTCGTAGCTTAACGTGACGGTGACGCGGAGTGTCGTACAACTTGACGCTTTTTAGGGCATCAGTCACTGCGTTCGCAGTCACTGAAAAAATCGCAAAGTGGGACAGGCCCTTAAGGATTATCTTGCACCTCTGAGAGTCATTGACAGAGTCATACTGGACGGAACAGGCCCTTCTGATCAACTTGTCCATGCCTGATCAAAATACACCTTCTAAACTAGTTCCCCCACCCACGTTAGCCCATATGTAGCCTATATTTAGCAGATTCAAACATGATTGTGGACGCCACCCAGCCCATCACACAAACCAACCTACCTTCCATTAAGGGCCTGTCCCACTTACGCGACCTTTACAGGCGACTTGCCGGCACCCGTCATAGGTGGCTGAAATGTTCAACATGTTAAAAATTCAGCGGCGACCAGAAAAACGCTACGACTCTTTGGAGACCTCTCATGACCATAGGCTGTATGGTCGTGGGAAGTCTACTATGGTCGTGAGAGGTCACCCGCAACATGTCGCCAGGGGTCGCCTGTATGGTCGAGAGAGGTCTCCTATGGTCTTGAGAGGTCAACCTGCCCGTCTTTGTAGTGTGAGAAGAAACCCGAAGATCTCGGAGAAAACCCACGCAGGTCATGGGGGAGAACGTGCAAACTCCGTACAGACAGCACCCGTCGTCAGGATCGAACCCGGGTCTCTGGCACTGTGAGGATGCAGCTCTATCACTGCACCACCCTCTTTTGACAACCATGCCAAAAAGTTGGCATGTGGTTCATGCTTCCAAGGGAAGCCAAGTATCTTAAGTTGCTGTGAATTTGAAGAAGGCTACTGGCCTGAAACGCCACTTGCCTGTTCCCTCCCCAGACAGTCCCGATGTTGGGGAAGTCCAGGACAAAGGGTCACAGCATAAGGATAAGGGGGAAATCCTTTAAAACCGAGATGAGAAGAACATTTTTCACACAGAGAGTGGTGAATCTCTGGAACTCTCTGCCGCAGAGGGTAGTCGAGGCCAGTTCATTGGCTATATTTAAGAGGGAGTTAGATGCGGCCCTTGTGGCTAAGGGGATCAGAGGGTATGGAGAGAAGGCAGGTATGGGATACTGAGTTGGATGATCAGCCATGATCATATTATTATTATTATTATTATTATTATTAAAGCTTTATTTCAGACACAGTTCCATATACACATCATATTGAATGGCGGTGCAGGCTCGAAGGGCCGAATGGCCTACTCCTGCACCTATTTTCTATGTTTCTATGTTTCTGTGATCTACTGAGTTCCTCCAGCACTTTGTGTTTTGCTCAAGGTTCCAGAATCTGCAGGTCCTTGTATCTCTAATTCAAGTAATCATGTATTGCGTTTACACCGACTGGTTAGCAAGCAACTAAAGCTTTTCACTGTACCTCAGTAGACGAGACAATAAACTCAACTGATCTGAAGTTGGGCTGAAGGGCCTGCTTCCACACAGTTTGGACTCTAGGATTCTACGGAATATTTCCAACACTCTCTGCATTCGTGCTTTTTCTTTTTGTTTTTCAACACCGACTATACTTCTCGCTTAATCATTTAACATCATAAGGTCATAAGGAATAGGAGTCGAATTAGGCCATTCGGCCCATCAAAATCTACTCCACCATTCAATCATGGCTGACCTAACTCTCCCTCCTAACCCCATTCTCCTGCCTTGTCCCCATAACCTCTGACACCCGTACTAATCAAGAATCAAGAATCCATCTATCTCCGCCTTAAAAATATCCACTGACTTGGCCTCCACAGCCTTCTATGGCAAATAATTCCACAGATTCACCACCCTCTGACTGAAGACATTTCTCCTTGTCTCCTTCCTGAAAGGACGTCCTTTAATTCTGAGGCTGTGATCTCTAGCTCTAGACTCTCCCACGAGGGGAAACATTATTCCTATCATCCAGCATTAAGAAACATGGAAGATCTCAGATGGATTACATTAAGTTAAGGACATTAACTTTTTACGAGCTTGGAACATAGAAACATAGAAAATAGGTGCAGGAGTAGGCCATTTGGCCCTTCGAGCCTGCACCGGCATTCAATATGATCATGGCTGATCATCCAACTCAGTATCCTGTACCTGCCTTCTCTCCATACCCCCTGATCACTTTAGCCACAAGGGCCACATCTAACTCCCTCTTAAATCCAGCCGATGAACCGGCCTCAACTACCTCCTGTGGCAGAGAATTCTATAGATTCACCACTCTCTGTGTAAAAAATGATTTTCTCATCTCGGTCCTAAAAGACTTCCCTCTTATTCTTAAACTGTGACCCCCTTGTTCTGGACTTCCGCAACATCGGGAATAATCTTCCTGCATTTAGCCTGTCCAACCCCTTAAGAATTTTGTAAGTTTCTATAAGATCTCCCAAATCACTCCACAACTAATGAAATCATTTTTTTGAAACCGAGTCAGATTGAAAAATGTTGGGACTTTGGAACCAGGACAACAAAAGTATTGCAGCCAATTTCCACAAAGCAGGAATGTGGAAAGGGAAAGACAATAGACTGCGGAGGCTGGAACTTGGACCAAAATGCAGACTGCTGGTGGAGGTCAGAAGGTCAGCCAGCATCTGTGCAGGTAAAGAGATGGTTAACGTTTCGGATCGGGACCCCGAGTTCCTCCTGCAGTTTTGACTTCAATCCAGGGTGGTGAATCTGTGGAACTCATTGCCACAGGCGGGCTGTGGAGACCAAGTCAATGGATATTCTCAAGGCGGTGATTGCCAGATTCTTGATTAGTACGGGTGTCAGGGGTTATGGGGAGAATAAGGTTGAGAGGGAGAGATAGATCAGCCATGATTGAATGGCTAAGTAGACTTGATTGGCCGAATGGCCTAATTCTACTCCAGAATGGCCTAATTCTGGCCACTTAGTATGTCAGCAGGTCAGGAGATCATGTCTGGAGGAAATCTCTGCGTCATCTCTGGAGAAAAAGGATGGGTGATGTTCTGGGCTGGGATCCTTCTTCAGACTCTGTATAAACCAGCATCTGCAGTTCCATGATTCTACACTGTGAATTGGACACTACCTTGAAGGACAATTATGAAGCCTGCTAATAGAGGGGAGGATAGGGTAATGAAGAGAGACTCCACAATTCTGCAGATAGTACGATTCTACTTCAAACGAACATAAAACACAGGCTGGCAGGGTGGCGCAGCGGTAGAGTTGCGGCCTTATGCCCCTGTCCCACTTAGGAAACCTGAACGGAAACCTCGGGAGACTTTGCGCCCCACCCAAGGTTTCCGTGCGGTTCCCAGAGGTTGCAGGTGGTTGCCGGAGGTTGCAGGTAGTGGAAGCAGGTAGGGAGACTGACAAAAAACCTCCAGGAACCTCCGGGAACCGCACGGAAACCTTGGGCGGGGCGCAAAGTCTCCAGAGGTTTCCGTTCAGGTTTCCTAAGTGGGACAGGGGCACTATACAGCGCCAGAGACCCGGGTTCGATCCTGACTACGGGTGCCGTCTATGCAGAGTTTTGTACGTTCGCCCCGTGACCGGCGTGGGTTTTCTCCAGGAAACACCATGTTCCCTCCCACACTCCAAAGACGTCCAAGTTTGTAGGCTAATAGGCTTGGTATTGATATAATTTGTCCCCAGTGTGTGTGTGTGTGTGTGTGTGTGTGTGTAGAGTAGGGTTAGTGTGCGGAGGTCGCTGGTCGGCACAGACTCGGTGGGCCGAAGGGCCTGTTTGTGCACTGTATCTCTCAAATAAACTAAACTCAACTCAAGGGGAAGGGTGATGCAAATTTAGCTAACTGGGGAAGCTGCAACGGTACCAGTTTGAACAAAGAGGCAGGTGGACTTTTGAAGTTGCAGGCAATAGGATTGGGAGACACATTAGAAGGAAGGTTATAAAATAATAAAGAAGGTGAAATAGATTATGTGAGTAAAGCTGGCAAGAAATGTCAAAGCAGAGGGAAATATCTGCTACATGTGTATAAAAAAAAGGAAGAAGGCAGTTAAGTAAACATTCATCCCTTGGAGAACGACACTGGGAAATTAATAATGGAGAATAAGGATATGGTAGTCTCTGATCCTCTCTTCAGAGCAGAGAATCTCTGTTCAGAAGAGCAGCACGGTGGCGCAGCAGTAGAGTTGCTGCCTTACAGCGACAGGGGCCCGGGTTTGATCCCGACCACGGCTACTTGTCTGTACGGAGTTTGTAACTTCTCCCCGTGACCTGCGTGGGTTTTTCACAATAAACAATAGGCGCAGGTGTAAATTGCTCATTTCTAAACTCCCCCCCCCCCCAGGCTAGTTTCAGTAAAACCACTTGAAACAACTAAATTTAATTTTAACAAAAGCGCGCCACAGTTCAACTCCTGTACTTATCCCACCGGGGGTTTGATCCTCGTATCTGCCTGTTTAAGCCCTCTAGGCCTCGCTCAGACAGAGACACTCCAGAAGGTCACGCAGCCCCAAGCGCTCTTCCAGAGGTTCGACGCTGGACTTCGTGGTAGCGGACTTTTAAATGACCCGGGACCTCGAGGGGCCGAACCACATGGGGGTGGTCTCTTAATAATCCAATTACAAATACCGATTAACCCCATATATAACAGACATTTCCCTAACCCAATAATACAGCAGCTTATACATTGGAAAAGAAAGAAAGCTAACAAGAACAAACATTGAAACATGTGCCCTGAGGTTCAAATCATTTTTTCTAAGGCTCAACAGCTCGACCAATCATCAATTAATGGGAAGATCGTCTTGCAACATTATGTATACTATCTACAATGCTTTTGCCGTGACCCAATAGAAAATATGCATTTAAGGTTAGTTTGAAAAACCGCTATACATGTTATCAATTTAAGAGAAACAAGGAGAACACCTGGACCCCTTACTATCCTGCATATCAGTCTGAGCCTAGACTGGCTGGCACCAATCAAAGCCTGTAAAGTTCAGCTGACAAGGGTTAAGCAATTCTGACAAGTGCAGGGATCCTCCATTTTATGGTGTCTTTCATTTAGCCAATGTTAACACAGGAGTAGGCCATACGGCCCTTCGAGCCAGCACTGCAATTCAATGTGATCATGGCTGATCATCCCCAATCAGTAGCAATGTTACAAAATTTTGAGATTTAAAAAATCAAGTCTGCAATTTATCCCATCAGATAAAGCATAAAAAGAGGTTTAATTTGACACCTAATTTACTTTCATATCTCAAGTATTTAAAAAGTTATGGCCATTTTCATACTCGGAAATTAGCATCTTGTTCACTATTGATTTTCTATGGACATAACAAAAAAGCTGTGATCGTGGACAGTCAAAAGCCCATAACTTTCTTAAAAATTAAGAGAACTGAATGAAATTTTCAGTTATCATAGATTGAAGCATTCTGAAACAAATATAAATCAATCTTACTTGGATGACCTAAAATTAAAGCATATAATTAGTTAGTTACCCAATTGGAGCTAATTTCAAACTTCAATTACTAGATCTAAACATCTATCTATTTCTTAATAAATGATTAACATTTTTAAATAGCCTAAGTGTCCAAATAATATTCATAAATAATTCACAATAAAACATGATTTTTAAATCTCATTTACATTAATTTATAGGCCAAATGGAAGGAATTTAGTGTTCAACTGTAAATTAAAGCCAATTTAAATCAGCTTTCTAGTGGGTTCCTGTGAACGCGCTGGTTTAGAACGTTCACATTGACTAGATTTGTACCCTCAAATGCCCAGAAAAATACTGCGGGATATAATGGGCCCAAAATGAGCTACTCGCAACATTAAACTTTGTATAAAGGGATCTTAAGAAGCCCTTTTTAATGTAAAAATAAACAGCCTACCTTCTGTTGTCTGCTGTATGAGACCCTGCCAGTTGCCGGTGGTCGGGGGTTTAGAGGTTAATTTTTAACCCACTATAACAATTATATAAAGAATTTAAAATTAAAAATAGCTAAAGCGACGGAATATTCCAGCGATTTTCCGTTAATAATTAACTAGGCTGAACATCCTCGATTGGAACAGCCTAGGGAAAATCGCGTTTTAAACCCGCCCCTCTCTAAACGGCGCCAAAATCGCGCGCACGGGCAACAGATTTTCAGCGACGCTTCAGGTAGGCTTTGCAACATACCTACAATCAGTAGCCCGTTCCTGCCTTCTCCCCATATCCCCCGACTCCGCAATCTTTAAGAGCCCTATCTAGCTCTCTCTTGAAAGTTTCCAGAGAACCGGCCTCCACCGCCCTCTGAGGCGGAGAATTTCACAGACTCACAACTCTCTGTGTGAAAAAGTGTTTCCTCCGTTCTCCACGATTTACCCCTTATTCTTAAACTGTGGCTGCTGGTTCTGTAAATTGCTCGTTCTGAGCTTCCCCCCAGTCTAGTTTCAGCCCAAAATCACTGAGTCAAGCACTTACGCAACTAAACTTTATTTTGACAAAACACAGTTACAGTCCCAACTACCGTACCTAACCACCGCGGGTTCGATCCACGTATCTGCCCGATCAATCCCTCTTTAGCCTCGCTCAAGCAGAGACACTCCAGAAGGTCACGCAGTCCTAAGCGTTCTCCCAGAAGATCGACACAGGACCTCATGGGAGTGGCCTTTTATAGGTCCCCGAACCTTGAGGGGCCGAACCACATATGCATGGTCTCTATACAGTCCAATAACAGATATCGATTAACACAGTATATGATAGACATTTCCCCAACCCAATAATACAGTGACTAATACAATGTATTCAAACGGAACTTCTGAAGAGGAAACAAACATCGCAACATTTGCCTTGATACTCAAGAAACCCAGCCAAGGCTCAATACTCCATCCAATCAATATCTAGCAAAGTAAAGCTTTGCAACATTATATACAATGTGTATGTCTGGTTTGCATTCATCCAATCCAGTCCATGCATTTTGCACCTAATTGTCAGGATCTGCAGATGTTTCCATTCTCTTCCTGCAGTTCTTATCTAGGCTCTGGACAAACTGGCATAATTTTGCAGATTGTCCTATTTCTGCAGAAGGCACTTTTATAAATTGACCAAATGGCCCAGCAGCCCAGAAGCCTTTACTCAATATCAGTGTCCTGGCCTCTCCAATTTGGCAGGACTCTCTCAACATCGGGAACATGTTTCCTGCCTCTAGCGTGTCCAAACCCTTAATAAACTTATATGTTTCAATAAGATCCCCTCTCATTCCCTCTCAACCGAAGATTTTCTCCGAGATCACACTCCAAAGACGTGCATGTTTGTAGGTTAATTGGCTTGATATGAATATAAATTGTCCCTTAGTGTGTGCAGGATAGTGTTAATGTCAGGGAATCGCTGGTTGGTGTGGACTCGGTGGGCCTGTTTCCGCTCCGTATCTCTAAACTAAACTAAACCAAAGCTAGTGTGAATGGGTGATTGATAGTCGCCATGGACTCGGTGGGCCGAAGGGCCTGTTTTCATGCTGTACCTTTCAATCTTGCTGGGGGAAGGAGTCAATGTTAGCACTTCATTGATGTCTTAGCACGTTTACTTGTTCTCCTGGCTCATCTTCTTATAATTTAGTGGCTTGAAACCGGAACATCACCAAAATAATTTATAATCTGCCACACTCCAAAGACGTACAGGTTTGCAGGTTAATTGGCTTGGTATAAATGTATAAAAATATAAAATTGCCTCTAGTATGTGCAGGACAGTGTTAGTGTGCGGGGATCGCTGGTCGGCACGGACTCGGTGGGCCGAAGGGCCCGCTAGAAGAGTCAGCAGCAAGTAAGTAAGTAAGTAAGTAAGTAAGTAAGTAAGTAAGTAAGTAAGTAAGTAAGTAAGTAAGTAAGTAAGTAAGTAAGTAAGTAAGTAAGTAAATAAGTAAGTAAATAAGTAAGTAAATAAGTAAGTAAATAAGTAAGTAAAAGTTTATTGGCCAAGTATTCACATACAAGGAATTTGCCTTGGTGCTCCGCCCACAAGTAACAACATGACATACAGTGACAGTTACGAATGACTCAGAAAACACTAAACATTAATAATAATAAAACCTTAATGATAAAACATCATTGATCAAGCATGTGGACCAACAAAATACCAGATCAAAGGGAGGCTACAGATTTTTGGCAGTGGAACAAATAAAGTTGAGAAATAAAGGGAGAGGTGAAATTAAACCATCACAATCGCTGGAAAATAATTATCCAGCAAACTAATGGGATTGGAGACGGAGAGATTCCAGAACCCTCAAGGCCCGTGTCTTCAGGGTCTCTAGAAAATTGCGGAGCGCGGTGCCAACAACTCCAAAGAAAACGGGCGCAAAACAGCTATCTTGATTCACACCCCATTAACCTGTGTGAGCATTTATTCCCTCCATAACCAGAACACGGGTTCCGCGCTGTATCTCTAAACTAAACTAACCTAAACACACAACGACGATGCTATGTATTATCCACAAGGTGCACAGTGGCTAGTCACTGAAGCTACTCAAACAATGCAAACATAGAAAATAGGTGGAGGATCAGGCCATTCGGCCCTTCGAGCCAGCACTGCCATTCTTAAGGTCATAAGGAATATGAGTAGAATTAGGCCATTTGGCCCATCAAGTCAACTCTGCCATTCAATTATGGTTGATCATGGCTAACCATCTCAAATTAATACCCCGTTCCTGCTTTCTCTCCATATCCATCGATTCCATTAGCCCTGAGAGCTATATCTAACACTCTCTTGAAAACCTCCAGTGAATTGGCCTCCACTGCCTTCCTTGTGGCAGAGAATTCCACGGGTTCACAACTCTCTTCTGCTCAGTCCTAAATGGCCTATTCCTTATTCTTAAACTGCGACTCCTGGTTCTGGACTCCCCCAACATCGGGAACATTTCTCTGCATCTAGCCTGTCCAATCCCTTAACAATTTTATATGTTTCTATACGAATCCCTCTCATCCTTCTAAATTCCAGTGAATACAAGCCCAATCGACCCACTCTTTCATCATATATCAGTCCCACCATCTCGGGATTAACCTGGCGAACCTATGCTGATCTCCCTCAATAGCAAGAATGCCCTTCCTCAATTTAGGAGACCAAAACGGCACACAATACTCCAGGTGTGGTCTCATCAGGGCCCTGTACAACTGCAGTAGGACCTCAAATCTTCTCGCAATGAAGGCCGACATGCCATTTGCTTTCTTCACTGCCTGCTGTACCTGCATGCTTACTTTCAGTGGCTGATGACAGTACAAGCACACCCAGGTCTCGTTGCACCTCCCCTTTTCCAAATCTGACACCATTCAGATAATCATCTGCCTACACCATTCAGTCAATATCTCCTAAACCCGACGACTTTACCACTAAAATTGATCGGTCTGACATGCAGATGAGAGTTACGATCAGACTGGGAGTCAGTGATCGGTGCAACTAAGCATCCCGACCTTCTCCTAGCATCTCCAACAGCTTTAGTTTAGTTTAGTTTAGTTTTGTTTAGAGATACAGCGCAGAAAAATAGGCCCTTCGGCCCAGCGAGTCGACGCCAACCAGCGGTCCCCGCACACGAGATGAGAAGAACCTTTTTCACACAGAGAGTGGTGAATCTCTGGAACTCTCTGCCGCAGAGGGTAGTCAAGGCCAGTTCATTGGCTATATTTAAGAGGGAGTTAGATGTGGCCCTTGTGGCTAAGGGGATCAGAGGGTATGGAGAGAAGACAGGTACGGGATACCGAGTTGGATGATCAGCCATGATCATATTGAATGGGGGTGCAGGCTCGAAGGGCCGAATGGCCTACTCCTGCACCTAATTTCTGTGTTTCTATGTTTACTAACACTAAGGACAATTTGCAATTTCACCAAAGCAGATTAACCTACAAACTTGCCCGTCTTTGGACTGCGGGAGGAATCCGGAGCACCCGGAGTTAACCTACGCAGGTCACAGGGAGAACGTACAAGCTCCGTACAAGCAGCTCCCCTGGTCGGGATCGAACCCGGGTCTCTGGCGCTGTGAGGCACCGGCGACTCTACCGCTGCGCTACCGTGCCGCCCACACTATTACGAACCTGGTGACAATGATAGTGGTTCAAGGGTGCTTTATTTAACTGCAGTGTTAAATTCTTTTTTGCATATTTGCACTTGCGGGCATGTTTGGACGCCGTTTCCAGAGTCCAAAGTCCGGTTGGCCTGCGCGCTCGTTCTACTGGATCCAGGCGAGCCCCAGGCTTTTGCCGGGCCTACTTCCGTCGCCCTCGATGCCGTCATCCTGCTGGAGTAACACAGCGGTTCAGGCAGCATCTCCGGATAGTGTTGCCAACTTTCTCACTCCCAAATAAGGGACAAACGGCCAAAATACGGGACAAATTCCCGACGGCAATTCGTTGACCGACTCGGCCGTGGCTGGGTGAATGATGAGTTGGCCCGGGTGCTGGACTGCACACAAAGCCCAGCCGGCGGGCCAGCTGAGCTTATAGAAAAGCATCTTAAACACCACTACCATATCTGCCTCCACCACCACCCCTGGCAGCCCGTTCCAAGCACCCACATCTCCAAAGCCTCCACAACCTTCCTATGAATGACAATAGACAATAGGTGCAGGAGTAGGCCATTCGGCCCTTCGAGCCAGCACCGCCACTCGATGTGATCATGGCTGATCATCCTCTATCAGTACCCCATTCCTGCCTTCTCCCCATACCCCCCTGACTCCGGCTCTGTACCCCCTGGCTCTGTAAGAGCCCTATCTAGCTCTCTCCAGAAAGCATCCAGAGAACCGGCCTCCACCGCCCTCTGAGGCAGAGAATTCCACAGACTCACCACTCTCTGTGGGAAAAATAAGTGTCTAGTTTCATTAGTTAAAATACAAAAATGCTAAAATTATATATATTTTTCAAGACAACAGAAGGAGTTAACAGAGATGTTGAAGAAAGAACTGCAGATTCTTTCTTAAAATCGAAGGTGGACAAAAAAGCTGGAGAAACTCAGCGGGTGAGGCAGCCTCTATGGAGCGAAGGAAATTGGCCAAACAGAGATTCATTAAGAAGTTTTAACCTGGAAATATTTCACCAAATCGTAAAAACAAATGTGCACGTGGGTATTTACTGGAACAATCTTCTCGGTAATCTTCCATTGATTAATTTTCAGCCCGTTTTATGTGAAGGCCTGCAAGCAATGTACGTGCGCAGAAGAGCAATGGCCTCCGTTAGATCCTAAGCGATCTTTGAGAACAGGGAAAGGCGATAAAAAGCCAAGCGAGACAGTCTTTTGTTGTGGAAAAAAATCTTGCTTTCATAGAAAAAGAAGAAAAAAAAAAATCAATATGTTGCCCGCACTTTCTTTTCATATTAAACATAATTGTTTTACCATCAGATTGGAAGGCCACCTTCAAACCTCTCTTGCTGAAGCTCTGCACTGAAAAACACACTTGACTCCATTGACTTTGTTTGTATCAACACCCTTATTACATTAAGAATTTCATAGTTCTATCTGGGACATATGGCAATAAAATTCTCTGGACTCTTGAGTTTTGATTTTGCTGGGCAGAGTATAACTTGATTGCTGCAGGTCTTTGATCGTATCCTCCCCCCCCCATTCCACTCCAATCCTCTTCAGATATTGCTCGCTCTTCACATATTGAAGATAGATCAAACCGTGGATAATTGCATTTGGTCACTTTCTCCGAAGCAATTCAGCTCCTTAACAATCGATTCCACAAAGCTGGGATCTTCCGCAGAACCTGGACGTTATCATCACGGTCCACGTTTACCCACTATGCCCCGTAGATCGAGAAGTCATCAATGCCGTCTCCCCCTCCCCCCCTCTCTTCTCCTACCCCCCTCCCCCTCCTCTCTCTCTCCCTTCCACTCTCCCCCCCCCCCCCCCTCCTCCTCCCCTCCACCTCGATCCCCCTCTGCCCTCTCTATCTCCCAACCCCCTCCCCCCATCCCCTCCCCTCTCCCTCCCCTCACTCTCTCTCTCTCTCCCATCCCTCTCTCTCGACCTCCCTCTCCCCTCTCCCCCTGTCACTCTCTCTCTCCCCCCCCCCCCTCCCCTCCCTCCTCCTCTCACCTTCACCGTCCCCCCCTTCTCCCCCCCCACACCCTCCCTCTCCCATCGCCATCCTTCATCCCCTCCCTCTCCCCCCCTACACCGAAAGCAAGTTTTTTCTCAACAAAAGATGGTCTCGCTTGATTTTGTATTGCCTTTTCGTTTTCTCAAAGATAGGATCTAATGGAGACCGTTGCTCCTCTACACACGTACAACTTCAGGACAGTTTATTGTCACGTGTACCAAGGTACAGTGAAAAGCTTTTGTTGCGTGCTAACCAGTCAGCGGAAAGACAACACATGATTACATTCGAGCCGTTCGCAGTGTACAGATACACGATAAGGGATTAACGTTTAGTGCAAGGTAATGCCAGCAAAGTCCGATCGACGATAGTCTGAGGGTCACCAAAGAGGTGGATAGTAGTTCAGGACTGCTCTCTGGTTGTGGTAGGACGGTTCAGTTGCCTGATAACAGCTGGGAAGAAACTGTCCCTGAACCTGGAGGTGTGCGTTTGTTTTCACACTTCTGTACCTTTAGCCCGATGGGAGAGGGGAGAAGAGGGAGTGGCCGGGGTGCAACTGGTCCTTGATTTGTGCTGCTGGCCTTGCCGAGGCAGCGTGAGGTGTAGATGAAGTCAATGTAAGTGAGGTCAGTTTGTGCGATGGTCTGGGCTGCGTCCACGATTCGCTGCAAATTCTTGTGGTGACTCCTTTTTCTCCTTCCCTTCTTCATGAGGTTGAGAGGGAGAGATAGATCAGCCATGATTGAATGGCGGAGTAGACTTGATGGGCCGAATGGCTTAATTCTGCTCTGCACTTTGATGAATAAGGAGCTACAGTAGTTGTTGACTTTTTATCTTAGTTTTTCTTTAGAGATACAGCATGGAAACAGGTCTTTTGGCCCACCGAGTCCAAGCCGACCAAATTTACCCTACACACACCAGGGACAATTTACAGAGGCCAGTTGACCTGCAAACCTGCACGTCTTTGGAGTGCGGGAGGAAACCAGAGCACCTGGAGAAAACCCACGCAGGTCACGGGGAGAACGCACAAACTGACCCGTAGTCAGGATCGAACCCGGGTGTCTGGCGCTGTGAGGCAGCAACTCTACCACTGCGACACTGTGATGCCCTTTTTGCCTCTTAAGCTTGTGTAAGATTTGATTGCGCTCATGGGTTGTAGGACCTAAGAAACGTTGTCTGTTCATTCCCTCCATATTTGCTGCCTGACCCATTACGTTCCTCCACCACTCTCCAGTTCACTCACCCAAGATTCCAGCATCTCCAGTTCAATAGACAATAGACAATAGGTGCAGGAGCAGGCCATTCGGCCCTTTGAGCCAGCACCGCCACCATTCAATGTGATCATGGCTGATCATACACAATCCACAATCAGTACCCAGTTCTTGCCCTCCCCATATCCCCTGAATCTGCTATCTTTAAGAGCCCTATCTAGCTCTCTCTTGAAAGTATCCTGAGAACCGCCCTCTGAGGCAGAGAATGCCACAGACTCGCAACTCTGTGAGAAAAAGTGTTTCCTCGTCTCTGTTCTGAATGGCTTACCCCTTATTCTGAAACTGTGGCCCCTGGTTCTGGACTACCCCAACATCGGGAACATGTTTCCTGCCTCTAGCGTGTCCAAACCCTTAATAATCTTGTATGTTTCAATAAGATATCCTCTCATCCTTCTAAACTCCAGAGTGTACAAGCCCAGCCGCTCCAGTCTCTCAGCATATGACAGTCCGGCCATCCCGGGAATTAACCTTGTAAACCTACGCTGCACTCCCTCAATAGCAAGAATGTCCTTCCTCAAATGAGGGGACCAAAACTGCGCACAATACTCCAGGTGTGGTCTCACTAGGGCTCTGTACAACTGCAGAAGGATCTCTTTGCTCCTATATTTGATTCCTCGTGTTATAAAGGTCAGGCTGCACTCCCTCAATGGCAAGAAGCAAGTTCCTTCTTGTCTCCGATTTAACTAAGTCCTTCAGCCATTAACATCAATTCTTCAGCGCAGCCTAACGAATAAATGGAAGTCTTTTTCTAATTCGTTCTTTACCTGATGAGTTGCTCAAATTCCTTCCACTTAGAGAACAAATGATCGGCAATTACTGCATTTTGTGCTACTAGTTCTGTACAAAGTGGAAGGGGCGATACTGTTAAGAATATATGCTAATTTCAGGTCATCTGAATAATTAAAGTAATATAAAATTTATAATTTAAGCGCAAGTTGATTTGAGTGATAAAATTACAATTAAGAGAAAAAAATAAAGTGGATATATTTGGTTTTAATTAAAATTCAGGCCAGGGGATTATTTTAAGGTTCAAAGATTAATTAAAACATTGAAGGACACTGATAAGTAGCAAAACTAAATATTCTCAATAAACGTGAAATTGATCACAATAACTAGATCGACTGATTTCAATGCGATTACATTCACACAAAGGGCGGTGGGTGTACGGAACGAGCTGCCAGAGGAGGTAGTTGAGGCTGGGACTGTCCCAACATTTCAGAAACAGTTAGACAGTCAAATGGATAGGACAGGTTTGGAGGGGTATGGACTGACCGCGGGCAGGTGGGGCTAGTGTAGCTGGGACATGTTGGCCGGTGTGGCCAAGTTGGGCCGAAGGGCCTGTTTCCACGCTGTATCAGCCTATGTCCTGGGTTCGATCCTGAGCTCGGTTGCTGTCCGTGTGGAGTTTGCAGGTCCTGCCTGTGACCGCGTGGGTTTCCTCCGGGTGCTCCAGTTTCCCCCAACGTGAAGAAACGTTTGTTTCTGGGGGCTCGGCTCTCGTCTGAAAAAAAGACACAAAATGCTGGAGTAACTCTGCGGGACAGGCAGCATCTCTGGAGAATATGGTTTAGTTTAGTTTAGATTAAAGTTTCAGATATAGTTAGACAGGTACATGGATAGTACAGGTTTGGAGGGATGTGGGGCAAATGCGGGCAGGTCAGATTCAGATTCAGTTTCAGATTCAAATTTTATTGTCATTGTGCAGTGTACAGTACAGAGACAACAAAATGCCGTTAGCATCTCACCCAGAAGAGCGACATAGAATATGAGCAATTAAATAAATATATTTACATAGATACATAGAAATTAGGTGCAGGAGTAGGCCATTCGGCCCTTCGAGCCTGCACCGCCATTCAATATGATCATGGCTGATCATCCAACTCAGTATCCCGTACCTGCCTTCTCTCCATACCCCCTGATCCCTTTAGCCACAAGGGCCCCATCTAACTCCCTCTTAAATATAGCCAATGAACTGGCTTCAACTACCCTCTGTGGCAGAGAGTTCCAGAGATTCACCACTCTGTGTGAAAAATGTTTTTCTCATCTCGGTCTTAAAGGATTTTCCCCTTATCCTTAAGCTGTCCTGGACTTCCCCAACATCGGGAACAATTTTCCTGCATCTAGCCTGTCCAACCCCTTAAGAATGTTGTAAGTTTCTATAAGATCCCCCCTCAATCTCCTAAATTCTAGCGAGTACAAGCCGAGTCTATCCAGTCTTTCTTCATTTGAAAGTCCTGACATCTCAGGAATCAGTCTGGTGAACCTTCTCTGCACTCCCTCTATGGCAATAATGTCCTTCCTCAGATTTGCGTGCATACAGGTGGGACTAGTGCAGCTGGGACATGTTGGCAAGTTGGGCTGAGGGTCCCCAGTTTCCACACTGTATCACTCAATGACTCGAAAAGTTCACGAAAAGATCTCCCGACAATCCTGCAAAAATATACAATCTTGTTGCCAGCTGGAAAAGAAAACGCTCACTAAACCTCTCCATAAATGCCACAAGCATTCACTGTCTATCTCTGAAAAGGTCAACCAGATAAGACTGCAGTGGCTGTCTCTGTAGCTGATCAATAGCCGTGGCAGACAGCAGATTTAAGCAGAAAAAGTGATTGTGGACGGCATGCACTGCCTGGACGTTGTTGGTGCCGTGCAGGCGTAAAACAAGGGCTTCTAAGCGTGGTGGAATTTACCTCACGTTGCCCTTCAATAAAAATCAAGTCACATCAGCAGGTGGTTGTCAAACTCCCCTCCTGTTGACGGACTCCGTGCAAGGTCAGTTGGGAAAGGTTGATCAAAATAGAGGGTGTGCAATGATCGTAACAAGACTTTAAACTCCCCTTCCCATACCCACACTGACCTTTCTGTCCTGGGCCTCCTCCATTGCCAGAGCAAGGGCCACATGGAAACTGGAGGAACAGCACCTCATATTCCACATGGGTGGCTTACATTCCAACATTGATGTGAGTTTAGTTTAGTTTAGTTTAGTATAATTTAGTTTAGTTTAGTTTAGACAATAGACAATAGGCAATAGGAACAGTAGTAGGACATTCGGCCCTTCGAGCCAGCACCCCCATCCAATGTGATCATGGCTGATCATCCACAATCAGTACCCCGTTCCTGCCTTCTCCCCATATCCACTGACTCCGCTATTTTTAAGAGCCCTATCTAGCTCTCCCTTGAAAGTCCCCAGAGAACCGGCCTCCACCGCCTTCTGAGGCAGAGAATTCCACAGACTCAAAACTCTGTGAGAAAAAAGTGTTTCTTCGTCTCCGTTCTAAATGGCTTACCCCTTATTCTTAAACTGTGGCCCCTGGTTCTGGACTCCCCCAACATCAGGAACATGCTTCCTGCCTCTAGCGTGTCCAAACCCTCAATGATCTTGTATGTTTCAATAAGATCCCCTCTCATCCTTCTAAACTCTAGAGTATACAAGCCCAGCTGCTCCATTCTCTCAGCGTATGACAGTTTAGAGATACAGCCCAGAAACAGATCCTTTGGCCCACCAAGTCCATGCTGACCAACAATCCCCGCACACTAAAGGGCCTGCCACACTTGCCGATTTTTTCACCGACTGCCAGCATCATTGACTAACATATCAGGTCACCGAAAAATTGATGAAGCGTGATATGGCGTGATGACGTATTGACACGCGGTGATTTTTCAAGAGTCGAAGCATTTTTTTTATCGCCGCTGGATTTTGAAATGTTAAAAATCTTTTGGTGACACTGATATAATGCTAGCAGTTGCTGAAAAATTCGCCGTGGAACAGGCCCTGAACACTATCCTGCACACACTTGGGACAATTTACTTTTATACTGTGCCAATTAACTAACAAACCTGCACGCCTTTGGGGTGTGGGAGGAAACCGAAGATCCCGGAGAAAACCCACGCAGGAGGACGTACAAACTCCGTACAGAAAGCATCCATGGTCTGGATCAAACCCGGGTCTCTGGAGCTGTGCCGCCCCTTGTATTTTATTAAGAGAGAAACAAGGAACTGAGATGAGACCTCAAACATCACCGATCCATGTTATCCACTGGGATGGGGGAGGGATGGAGAGAGAGGGCAAGCAAGTAATTAGAGAAGTCAATATTCATACCGCTGGGGTGTAAGTTTGAGTCCAGTGATCTGAATGTCTGTAGAAATTGGTAAGCGTTGAGATCTATGAACATCTAATATAGAAACATATACAATTTTTAAGGGATTGGACAGGCTAGATGCAGGATAAATGTTCCTGAAGTTGTGGGAGGCCAGAACCAGGGGCCACAGTTTAAGAATAAGGGTAAGCCATTGAGATGAGAAAAAACTTTTAAAAGGCCAAAGGACAAAAGACATTTATTGTCACATACACCAATTTTGGGTACCATTGCAACGCACAAATAAGATAAACACAACACTATAGAATTTAACATAAAACATAAAAACAACGCCCCCCCCACAGCGGGATCAACGTTTCCCACTGTGAGGGAAGGCACCAAAGTTCAGTCCTCTTTCTCTTGTTCACCCGTGGTCGGGGCCTAATGAAGCCTCCGCAGTCGCCGCAACGGCGGCCCGATGTTTCAGGCCCTCGAACGGAAGAACGCTCTAAGCGACTTGGAGTTTCCGAATCAGCCGCTTCCTACCGGGGACCGCCGCTCCCGCAGTCCACAGGCCGAGCATTCAACGCTGGCGACCCCCGGCAAGGATCCCAGGCCTCCGCGATGTTAAAGTCAGCGCCACCCGCGGCTGGTAGCTCCGCAAACCACAGCTCCACGGTGTTAAAGTCGGCAGGCCCTCCGGGGTTCCAACACGGCGATCCCGGTAAGGCGTCGCCCGCACCGCGATGGAATCCAGTGCTGCGCCGCCGCTGAAGCTGAAGCTCTGGCCCGTCTCCGGCAGGAAAGGCCGCGCCAATCCAGATGGTAGGCCGCGAGGAGCGGGAGGGGGCGAAGATGCGGCTCGGAGGAGAGACGCATCCTCGACCAGGTAGTGACTGAGAAAGACGGTTTTCCCCTTCCCCCCGCCACCCCCCACATAAAAAAGACCTCCAACAATGAACTTTAAGACAGACTAAAAATAACAAAAAAGTGTGAAAGGACAGACAGCCGCTGGTGAGGCTACCACACTCGATGGCACCACCACTTATTCACCCAGAGACTTGTCAATCTGTGGAATTCGCTGCCACAGAAGGCAGTGGAGGCCAATTCACTGGAGGTTTTCATGAGAGAGTTAGATTTAGCTCTTCGGGCTAAAGGAATTAAGGGATATGGGGAGAAAGCAGGAACGGGGTACTGAATTTGGATGATCAGCCATCATAATATTGAATAGCGGTGCTGACTCGAAGGGCCGAATGGCCTACTCCTGCACCTATTTTTCTACGTTTCCTTGTATTGAAAAAGGAAAACTGATATGCATGGCAGATGCAGTATAATGTGGATAAATGTGAGGTTATCCACTTTGGTGGCAAAAACAGGAAAGTAGATTATTATCTGAATGGTGGCCGATTAGGAAAGGGGGAGATGCAACAAGACCTGGGTGTCATGGTACACCAGTCATTAAAAGTAGGCATGCAGGTGCAGCAGGCAGTGAAGAAGGCGAATATATGTTAGCATTCATAGCAAAAGGATTTGAGTATAGGAGCAGGGAGGTTCTACTGCAGTTGTACAGGGTCTTGGTGAGACCACACCTGGAGTAACGCGTACAGTTTTGGTCTCCTAATCTGAGGAAGGCCATTATTGCCATAGACGGAGTACAGAGAAGGTTCACCAGACTGATTTCTGGGATGTCAGGACTTTCATATGAAGAAAGACTAGATAGACTCGGCTTGTACTCGCTAGAATTTAGAAGATTGAGGGGGGATCTTATAGAAACGTACAAAATTCTTAAGGGGTTGGACAGCCTAGATGCAGGAAGACTGTTCCCGATGTTGGGGAAGTCCAGAACAAGGGGTCATAGTTTAAGGATAAGGGGGAAATCTTTTAGGACTGAGATGAGGAAAACTTTTTTCACACAGAGAGTGGTGAATCTCTGGAATTCTCTGCCGCAGAAGGTAGTTGAGGCCAGTTCATTGGCTATATTTAAGAGGGAGTTAGATGTGGCCCTTGTGGCTAAAGGGATCAGGGGGTATGGAGAGAAGGCAGGAACAGGATACCGAGTTGGATGATCAGCCATGATCATATTGAATGGCGGTGCAGGCCGAATGGCCTACTCCTGCACCTAATTTTCTACGTTTCCTTGTATTGAAAAAGGAAAACTGATAGCTTTTGAGGTTGTTTTGTGTGATGGACTGGGCTGGGTCCACAACTCTCTGCAACTGCCTGTGGTCTTTTAGCAGAGCTGTTGCCAAACCAAACTGTGTACACACTGTGTAGGAAGGAACTGCAGATGCTGGTTTAAACCAAAGGTAGACACAAAAACATGGAGTAACTCGACGGGACAGATAGCACCTCTGGAGAGAAGGAATGGGTGACGTTTCTCCGAGATCTTCAGTTTCCTCCCACACTCCAAAGACATACAGGTTTGTAGGTTCATTGGTTTGGCATGAATGTAAAGGGGCCGTCCCACTTGGGCGACCTAATCCGCGAGTTCTGGCGAGTTTGCTCTCGACTCATACTCGCAGCATGGTCGACACGAGGTCGTAGGAGGTCGTCTCCACTCTCCACTATTCGGTGTCCAATTTTCCCCGAAGTTAGTTGTAGCTAGTTGTAGCTAGTTGTAGCTAGTCTTCAACATAGTGGAAGGAGGTCTTCAACATGTCATTTTTTCAAACTCTTCTAAACTCGCCAATTAGGTCGCCCAAGTGGGGCAGCCCCTTAAATTGTCCCTAGTGGGTGTAGGATAGTGTTTATAGGCTTGGAGGGCCGAAGGGCCTGTTTCCGCGCTGTATCTCTAAACTAAACTAAAATTAAACAAATCAATGAAACAAATGAATAAATAGTGCAAGGCACAATCCACTGACAGACGTCAGTCTGAAGAAGGGTCTCGACCCGAAACGTCATCCGTTCGTTCCCTCATGAGATGCTGCCTGTCCCACTGACTTACTCCAGCGTTTTGTGTCTGGCAGAGCTAGACTTCCCCGCCCGATCCAGAGAACAGAATTCCAGCAACAATACAAGAGACCAGCGATTGCCAGCGTCCAAATCCCCTCTGACATCCAACAACTAATAGACAGCGATATAACCTTGTCGTTCCTTCAGCGACTGAGGCAGGATGCAATCACCAGAGACTGGAGCTAAGTATAGGATCTTCTGTAAAGCATCCACTGAATATTATTAGTGACGACCCTGGATAGTTTGAGCAGCTCCAGCAGCAATGATGAGTGGCAAAATAATCTCATCCCATTTATTTCTGTTCTTCAATATTTTACATGAGGGGTGAAATGGCAGCTTGGTGACAGATAGAATTATATTTTAAATCAACACACGCATCAAGACATTTCAGGCTGATTACATTCAAATTTGTAAAATTGACAATGTGCTTTAGTTGTTCTACTGGAGACTCACAATAAATATTTGCATTATTAACTGATCTCATTCTGTAACTCCTGTGACCCTGTTATTCATCAATTGGCTAAATTATCCATCAGATTCGACACCATAGTACAGTTCATTGTTCATAAGTCGTAGAGCAGCAGAATTAGGCCATTCGGCCCATCAAGTCTACTCCGCCATTCAATCATGGCTGATCTATCTTTCCCTCTCCACCCCATCATCCTGCCTTCCCCCCCCCCATAACCGTTGACACCTGCATTAATCAAGAATCAGTTCATCTCTACCTTAAAAAATATCCATTGTCTTGGCCTCCACAGCCGTCTGTGGTAACGAATTCCACAGATTCACCACCCTCTGACTAAAGAAGTTCCTCCTCATCTCCTTCCCAAACAAAAGTCCTTTTATTCTGAGGCTGTGACCTCTGGTCCGAGACTCTCCCACTAGTGGAATCATCCTCTCCACATCCACTCTATCCAGGCCTTTCACTATTCGGTAAGTTTCAATGCAGTCCCCCCTCATTTTTCTAAACTCCAGCGAATACAGGCTCAGTGCCATCAAACGCTCATCATGTGTTAACCCACTGCTGGGATGGAGGCTCAGTGCATTTACCGTTTTAATTATAGACTATAGACAACAGACAATAGGTGCAGGAGTAGGCCATTCGGCCCTTCGAGTCAGCACCGCCATTCAATGTGATCATGGCTGATCATCCACAATCAGTACCACCCCCCCGATCCTGCCTTCTCCCCATATCACCTGACTTTGTTATCTTTAAGAGCCCTATCAAGCACTCTCTTGAAAGTATCCAGAGAAAACTGCACACAATACTCCAGGTGTGGTCTCACTAGGGCTCTGTACAACTGCAGGAGGACCTCTTTGCTCCTATACTCGACTCCTTTGTTATGAAAGCCAACATGCCATTCGCTTTCTTCACTGCCTGCTGTACCTGCATGCTTACATTAATTGACTGATGAACAAGGACCCCCAGATCCTGTTGTACTTCCCCTTTTCCCAACTGGGACACAATTTAGAAAATAATCGACCTTCCTCTTTTTGTTACCAAAGTGGATAACCTCACATTTATCCGCATCAAACTGCATCTGCCATGCATCTGCCCACTCACCCAACCTGTCTAAGTCACCCTGCATTCTCATAGCATCCTCCTCACAGTTCACACAGTTCTAAACAAACAATGGTTTGGTTCGGACACATGACCCATATTCTTGCTATTGAGGGAGTGTAGCGTAGGTTTACAAGGTTAATTCCCGGGATGGCGGGACTGTCATATGCTGAGAGAATAGAGCGGCTGGGCTTGTATGCTCTGGGGTTTAGAAGGATGAGAGGGTATCTTATTGAAACATATAAGATTATTAAAGGTTTGGACATGCTGGAGGCAGGAAACATGTTCCTGATGTTGGGGGAGTCCAAAACCAGGGGCCAGAGTTTAAGAATAAGGAGTAAGCCATTTAGAACGGAGACGAGGAAACACTTTTAATCACAGAGAGTGGCGAGTCTGTGGAATTCTCTGCCTCAGAGGGTGGTGGAGGCCGATTCTCAGGATACTTTCAGGAGAGAGCTAGATAGGGCTCTTAAAGATAGCGGAGTCAGGGGATATGGGGAGAAGCCAGGAACGGGGTACTGATTGGGGATGATCAGCCATGACCACATTGAATGGAGGTGCTGGCACGAAGGGCCGAATGTCCTACTCCTGCACCTATAGTCTATTGTCTACTGTGTCCATGCTGTGTGACTCTAGACTCTATGACTCTTTGCTTTCCCATCACAATGTCCCTTTAAGTTTGTTGTACCCAGGTGCTTTGAACTTTCAAAGCAAAACAAAAAGTCCATTAGTCAGATCCCAGTAATATTCACATTATTAATCCACGCCACCAAACATGATGTTGTGGGTCTTTAGCTCTGCATTTGCGATGGTGCTCTTCACAAATCAACAGCTGCGTTTTCCCGCTTTGCAGCTGTTCCTGGGATTCAACAAATGCCCCGGAGCTTTATCCTTGCTCCTGAAAGATCCCATCTCCTCATTTTCTTTTCCCTCATCCTCGGCATGAAAGCAGAAGTAGCAAAATCAGAGAGTTGCGGTCAAGATGTCCAATTGGACTCTATTTGGACTTTATCCTGCCTGGGACTGAGGGGGCGCTGCACTGTAGTAGCCTCTACCTACAGCCAGTCTGTATTTCAATCTTTTAAAAAAATTTTAGTTTGTCTAAAGTTTTGTGTTGGGGGAAACTTTAACTTTTCTATGTGGGGGAGGGGGGCAGGGTAAGGGGGGAAACCGTTTCCCAGTCTCTTCCTGGCGGGGACGTGACTATTTCTCCAAGTCGCGTCCTCGCCCCCCACCTCGCGGCCTACCAGCTGGATCGGAGCGGCCTTTCCTGCCGGGGACCGGGAACCGTACCAGGGCTGCTACAGCGGCGGCGCAGCGCTGGAGTTACCGCGGAGCGGGCGATACCTACCCGGGTCGCCGTTTGGAGCTCCGGAGCCTTGGGCCGTTGCTCTAACATCGTGGAACTCTGGTGCGGAGAGCTTCTAACGCAGGCGGCGCTGAACAGCATCGTGGAGTCCTGGGGCGTCTTGCAGCAGCAGTCTCCACCCGGCGCGGCCTGCGGACTTTGGGAGCCGCCGGCTCCGGTAGGAGGGGGCCGACTCTGGTGTCCACGCCGCTGAGGACGTCCCGCAGCCTCGACGTCGGACTTGTATCACACCGGCGAGCGGTCCTGGACATCGGGCCGCCCGTAGCGGCAACTGCGGAGGGCTTGGGGAGGCCCTGACCACGGGGAACAGTGGAGGAAGAGACTGACTTTGGTGCCTTCCCACACAATGGGAAACTTTGGTTCTGCTGTGTGGGGATGTTTTATGTTAAATTCTATAGTTGTAACGGGTATAGCTTGGACCCAATAGCAGCACAGAATCAGGCAGGTACGATACTGTGACACAGAGTAGGAACACAGGAATGGGTACACCGTACTCACACAGAGGCTCGGGATTGAGCGAGGATTCCGAAGAGGGGCAGGCAGGAGACGTAGTCGGGGTAGCGGAAGGTCCGGTAACCAGGAGATCCAACACACGATGCAAACAAACCAGCGAGGGACAGACGAAAGGAGAGTCGAAGCCAGGCAGGAAGTCGAGGAGCCGTTGCAGGGATACACCAAACAGCCCAGGAGAGAGGCAGACAGAAACCAGGAGGTACGGGACGAAGGCCGTGGTCGGGGACAGAAGGCTGAGGTGATATCCGGGAAGACGACAGGACGGAATGGTCAGGGGCAGGCAGGTTCGAATCCGTGTAGTCAGTCGGGAAATCGCTGGAGAGTCTTGCATGAATGCTGAGAACAATCTGGCACTGTGTGAACGGTGAGGAGAGTCTATATACCGGGTTAATTGGTGATCAGAGGCAACTGAGTGCAACAGGTGAGGAGAGTTGGGCTGATGAGAGGGGAGTGGCAGGCGAGGAGAAGGAGGGACCGGTGGAAAAGTACTGGGAGGTGAAGTGGATGAGAATGAGGAGAGGGCAGACTGTGACAATAGTGTGTGTTCTTTATACCCTTTCTGGCTTAATCCCTCCCTTCACCACCTCCAGTTTAAATTCCAGTTGGAATATTTTGGAGGTCCAAAGAACCAAGAACCAAATGTTATTCCCTTCATCCTATATTTCTCCCCTCCCCAGCCAAAGAGTGGTCCTGATCTCCCATCTGCCTCATCGAAGACCTTCAAACTATCTTTAATTGGAGTCCGAATTTAGCCTGAATCTGAAGAAGGGTCTCGATCCTGAACGTCACCCAAACTAAGCTTGCAGGTACAGCAGGCACTGAAGAAAGTGAATGGCATGTTGGCCTTCATAACAAGAGGAGGAGTATAGGAGCAAAGAGATCCTTCTGTAGTTGTATAGGGCCCTAGTGAGACCATACCTGGAATATTGTGTGCAGTTTTGGTTCCGTCATTTGAGGAAGGACATTCTTGCTATTGAGGGAGTGCAGCGTAGGTTTACAAGGTTAATTCCCGGGATGGCGGGACTGTCATATGCTGAGAGAATGGAGCGGCTGGGCTTGTACACTCTGGAATTTAGGATGAGAGGGGATCTTATTGAAACATATAATATTATTAAGGCTTTGGACACACTAGAGGCAGGAAACATGTTCCCGACGTTGGGGGAGTCCAGAACCAGGGGCCACACAGTTTAAGAACAAGGGGTAAGCCATTTAGAACGGAGATGGTGAGTCTGTGGAATTCTCTGCCTCAGAGGGCGGTGGAGGCCAGTTCTCCGGATACTTTCAAGAGAGCTAGATAGGGCTCTTAAAGATAGCGGAGTCAGGGGATATGGGGAGAAGACAGGAACGGGATACTGATTGTGGATGATCAGCCATGTTCACATTGAATGGCGGTGCTGGCTGGAAGGGCCAAATGGACGACACCTGCACCTATTGTCTATTGTCTATTATCTATTCTCTCCAGAGGTGCTGCTGTCCCGTTGAGTTACTCCAGCATTTTGTCTCTATCTTTAATTGGATTTGATCCTGCACTAAACGCTATTCCCTTTATCCTGTATCTGTACACTGTGGGCGGCTTTATTGTAGAAAATCAAGCTTGGTATGTTTAAGAAAGAACTGCAGATGCTGGAAAAATCGCAGGTAGACAAAAGTGCTGGAGAAACTCAGCGGGACTTATCACCGTAACTCAGTGTACTTGACATTAATAAACTAACCAAAAGGAGTGTAGATGACGCAGACCAACCTCCATTCCATTGACTCCATCTACACCTCACGCTGCCTCGGCAAGGCCAGCAGCACAATCAAGGACCAGTCTCACCTCGGTCAATAGACAATAGACAATAGGTGCAGGAGTAGGCCATTCGGCACTTCGAGCCAGCACTGCCATTCAATGTGATCATGGCTGACTGCTATCTTTAAGAGCCCTATCTAGCTCTATCTTGAAAGTATCTAGAGAACAGGCCTCCACCGCCCTCTGAGGCAGAGAATTCCGCAGACTCACAACTCTCTGTGTGAAGAAGTGTTACGTCTTCTCCTCTCCCCCATCAGGCAAAAGGTACAGAAGTGTGAAAACGCACACCTCCAGATTCAGGGACAGTTTCTTCCCAGCTGTTGTCAGGAATGTGAACCATCCTACCAACAACTAGAGAACAGTCCTGAGCTACCATCTACCTCAATGGAAACCTTCAAACCTATCTTCAATCGGACTTTATCCTGCACTATATGTAATGCCCATTATCCTGCACCTGTACTCTCACCAGCTAGAGAACAGTCCTGATCTCCCATCTATCTCATTGGAGACCTTTAAAGTATCTTTCATCAGACATTATCCTGCACGTAATGTTCATATTCATAAGTGATAGAGGCAGAATTCCGCCCGTCGCATCTACTCCGCCATTCAATCACGGCTGATCTATCTTTCCCCCTCTCAACCCCATTCTCCTGCCTTCTCCCCATAACCCTGGCACCCGTACTGATCAAAGGAAACATTATTCCCTTTATCCTGTATTTGTACACTGTAGGCGGCTTGGGTGTATGCAATCAAGCATGGTATGGTCTATTCGCGGAGTGGTTAGACCTCAACTAAAAAGCTTTTCACTGTACCTCAGTACATGTGACCATGATAACCAAAATAAGGCCGGCACGGTGACCCAATGGTAGAGTTGATGCCTCACAGCGCCAGACACCCGGGTTTGATCCAGACTACGGGAGCTTGTCTGTACGGAGTTTGTACGTTCTCCCCGTGACCCGCGGGGGTTTTCTCCGGGAGTTCCCATTTCCTCCCACACTCCAAAGACGTACAGGTTTGTCGGTTAATTGGCTTTGGTAAAATTGTAAATTTTCCCCAGTGTGTGTGGGATCGTGGTAGTGTGCGGGGATCGCTGGTCGGCGCGGATTCGGTGGACCGCAGGGCCTGTTCCCATGCTGTATCTCTAAAAATAATCCAAACGAAATAAAAAACCAAAAGGACAAATGTTTGCCTCTCGTTCTAGACCGGGCTTTGCTGGGTTGATGCTGTGCCTCTGACATCACAACAGTGAGTCACAGAGTCACTGAGTCACAGTGCATAGAGTCATAGAGTGATACAGTGTGGTGACAGGCCCTTCGGCCCAACTTGCCCACACCGGCCCACATGTCCCAGCTACACTAGTCCCACCTGCCCGCGTTTGGTTCATATCCCTCCAAGCCTGTCCTAAGACGGTGTGACCACATTGATTTAATTTTTTTTTATTTTTTCATTTCAAAATAGACTTTATTCAATTGATAAATATATACAATTCCTGAACCATTCAAACAAACAAAATTCATCCGACATTTTCGGAGACTATACAAATTTTTCCAGTACAATTTTATTCCTTTGTCAAATTTCACCAAACAGTCCCGCACCCGTGCCACTCTTGTGGCCCCTGTCCAAGTAATAAATATATACAATGTTTTACACAGTGCGAAAATTCCATCTGACATTTTCATTGATTTAATTTATTTGATAAAATCTTGCAGGAATTCAAATATAAATAATTTTGAGTTTTATATGTATTTCCGTTTGTATTCACTGAGGAAACACTTTACAGAATAACAGCTACAGTTTATAATGTGCGGCAGTGAGGCGTAACGTTTGTGTCATTGCGTTTGCTGCGGGGGCTGTAAACAGCGCGGCGCTTCCCCCGTCTCGGCAGAAGCAATCTGGAGATGAACGAGACGCACCGTGTCCTCATTTGCTTTCTCTCACCTGCTTTTATACAGGTCGGGAAACTGTCAAAAACACACACATATGCACTTCTAAGGTTGATATGGTTTTGTAAAGTTTCTGTATTGTTTTGAGTGTAGATTTTCAAAGTCTACAGAGAGATTTATGCCAGTTAGAAGAGTGGGCTGAAAGATGGCAGATGGAGTTTAATGCTGATAAGTGTGAGGTGCTACATCTTGGCAGGACAAATCAAAATAGGACGTACATGGTAAATGGTAGGGAATTGAAGAATGCAGGTGAACAGAGGGATCTGGGAATAACTGTGCACAGTTCCCTGAAAGTGGAATCTCATGTAGATAGGGTGGTAAAGAAAGCTTTTGGTGTGCTGGCCTTTATAAATCAGAGCATTGAGTATAGAAGTTGGGATGTAATGTTAAAATTGTACAAGGCATTGGTGAGGCCAATTCTGGAGTATGGTGTACAATGTTGGTCGCCTAATTATAGGAAGGATGTCAACAAAATAGAGAGAGTGCAGAGGAGATTTACTAGAATGTTGCCTGGGTTTCAGCAACTAAGTTACAGAGAAAGGTTGAACAAGTTAGGGCTTTATTCTTTGGAGCACAGAAGGTTAAGGGGGGGCGATAGAGGTCTTTAAAATGATGAGAGGGATAGACAGAGTTGACGTGGATAAGCTTTTCCCACTGAGAGTAGGGAAGATTCAAACAAGGGGACATGACTTGAGAGTTAAGGGACAGAAGTTTAGGGGTAACATGAGGGGGAACTTCTTTACGCAGAGAGTGGTGGCTGTGTGGAATGAGCTTCCAGTGAAGGTGGTGGAGGCAGGTTCGTTTTTATCATTTAAAAATAAATTGGATAGTTATATGGACGGGAAAGGAATGGAGGGTTATGGTCTGAGCGCAGGTAGATGGGACTAGGGGAGAATACGTGTTCGGCACGGACTAGAAGGGTCGAGATGGCCTGTTTCCTTGCTGTAATTGTTATATGGTTACATGGTTATATGAGTGTTAAGAATGTTGACTGGTGTAGATGAGAGAAAGTTTAGCGAGAGACTTTTCACTACTTTGAAAACGTGGAGACGCCATTTTGCGCACCTGTGCATGGGGATAACTGGGACCACGTGAGAGAGAGAATGGTTTCTGAATGCTCCGGTACACCGTGAATGTTAAAGCTGTTCATGACTATAATGCATTTTATTAAGATGTAAGGTTAAACTTAGCCAAGTTAATGTGTTACTGGTTGCTAATATTTCTTTATGCTGTGTTGGAGAATATCATAACATGTAACATAAGCATGTTTCTTGACAAGTTCCAGAGCAAGGGGTCACAGTTTAAGGATAAGGGGGAAATCTTTTAGGACCGAGATGAGGAAAACTTTTTTTACACAGAGAGTGGTGAATCTGTGGAACTCTCTGCCGCAGAAGGTAATTGAGGCCAGTTCATTGGCTATATTTAGGAGGGAGTTAGATGTGGCCCTTGTGGCTAAACCCTTCCTTAGACAACTTAATCTACATAAACCCTTTTCATTTGTTTTAATACATTTAAATCATCCTTGTAAATCATGTTTGTGAAGTAGTTTACCTCAGTAGTTTAGTTTAGTTTAGTTTAGTTTAGTTTAGTTTATTTTAGTTTAGTAATACAGCACGGAAACAGACCCTTCGGCCTGCCGAGCCTGTACCTACCAGCGATCCCCGCACAAGGGTGGCACGGTGGCGCAGCGGTAGAGTTATATTTAAGAGGGAGTTAGATGTGGCCCTTGTGGCTAAAGGGATCAGGGGGTATGGAGAGAAGGTACAGGATACTGAGTTGGATGATCAGCCATGATCATATTGAATGGCGGTGCAGGCTCGAAGGGCCGAATGGCCTACTCCTGCACCTATTGTCTATGTTTCTATGTTTCTAAGTCATTCCATGACCTGTAATAATTGCAGACGCTGTTATGAGGATATGGCATATTAAAGGGGCCAAATGTCAACTTTTCGCATGTTACTGAAAATGCGCAGATAAGGTTAAGTAAGAGCCCAACAATATTTATTGATGTTTAGAATCAAAATACAAGTGTGTAAATCACATAGAGAGTGTATCAAGTACAAGGGAAACATAGGAAAGAACTGGCTGTGAGTGAAACTGTAACAAAATGGATGTGTTAGGGAGAGACAAAATGGATGAGTGAAGTGATGATAAGAGCAATGTTTTGTGTTTACATGATTATTGAATAAAACAACCAGCAGAAGCAAGTTGGGGATGAATTAAGATGCACCGTGTCCTCATTTGCTATCTCACACCTGCTTTTATACAGGTTATCTATCTGCCGTACGGTGCCCATTCCTGGGACCCGTAACGTATACATGTACCTGCGAAACGTCGCGATACTCCCAGCCTCAACTACCTCCTCTGGCAGCTCGTTCCATACACCCACCACCCTCTGTGTGAAAAAATCTACCCCTCAGGTATCCTATTAAATCTTTTCCCCTTCACCAGATACTGTACTTGAGAAGCGGTCTTGACATGACTTCAGAATTAAGGGACAGAAGTTTAGGGGTAATATGAGGGGGAACTTCTTTACTCAGAGAGTGGTAGCGGTGTGGAATGAGCTTCCAGTGGAAGTGGTGGAGGCAGGTTCGTTGGTATCATTTAAAAATAAATTGGATAGGCATATGGATGAGAAGGGAATGGAGGGTTATGGTATGAGTGCAGGCAGGTGGGACTAAGGGAAAAAAGTTGTTCGGCACGGACTTGTAGGGCCGAGATGGCCTGTTTCCGTGCTGTAATTGTTATATGTTATATATGGTTACATGGTCAATAGACAATAGACAATAGGTGCAGGAGTAGGCCATTCGGCCCTTCGAGCCAGCACCGCCGTTCAATGTGATCATGTCCCCAATCAGTACCCCGTTCCTGCCTTCTCCCCATATCCCCTGACTCCGCTATTTGCTTGCAAACGCGGTAATATCCTTGGTAGGCAAAAATGCTGGGGACACTCAGCGGGTGAGGCAGAATCTATGGAGCGAAGGAATAGGCGACGTTTCGCGTCGAGACCCATCCTCAGACTGATGGCTGACGGCAATTTCGATTTATCCAGCATCTGCAATTCTTTCTTAAACTGTAATATCCTTCAATGGTTTTCGAAGCTTTACATCAGGGAAGGAAATGGCAGTTTCATGACAAACACCATTATACTTTAAACCAACTCTACGTTTCAGCCTGATTACACTCACATTTGTTTAAATTGACAGCAAACGTCAGCTGAAAGTCGAGTGTATGGTGTTAGAGATTGTGGGAACAAGGAACTGCAGATGCTGGTTTATCATTTTTGATTCAACGGGTCAGGCAGCATCCGAGGAGTACATGGACAAGCGATGTTTCGGGTCTGACAAAGTGGTCCCAAACCCCAAAGGTCACGTATCCCATAGACTGGCGCAAGCTGCTGGAGAACGTACACACTCCGTACAGGCAGCGCCCGTAGTTAGGATCGAACCCGGGTCTCTGGCGCTGTCCCACTTAGGAAACCTGAACGGAAACCTCTGGAGACTTTGCGCCCCACCCAAGGTTTCCGTGCAGTTCCCAGAGGTTTTTTGTCAGTCTCCCTACCTGCTTCCACTACCTGCAACCTCCGGCAACCACCTGCAACCTCCGGGAACCACACGGAAATCTTGGGTGGGGCTCAAAGTCTCCAGAGGTTTCCGTTCAGGTTTCCCTAAGTGGGACGGGGGCATTAGGCAGCAACTACCTCTGACCACCTAGGTTTTCTCTGGGTGATCGCTGGTCAGCACCGACTTGGTGGGCCGAAGGGCCAGTTTTCACGCTGTATCTCCGTCCACAAACTCTGTTTAGCTTATAGAGGGCGGTGGAGGCCAGTTCTCTGGATACTCTCAAGAGAGAGATAGATAGGGTTCTTAAAGATAGTGGTGTCAGGGGATATGGGGAGAAGGCTGGAACGGGGTACTGATTGGGGATGATCACATTGAATGGCGGTGCTGGCTCGAAGGGCCGAATGGCCTACTGCTGCACTTTGGTGCGTGCTAACCAGTCAGCGAAAAGGAAATACATGATTACAATCGAGCCTTTCACAGTGTATGGATACATGATAAGGGAATAATGTTAATAGAATCATAGTCATAGAGTGATACAGTGTGGAAACAGGCCCTTCGGCCCAACATGCCCACACCGACCAGCTACACTAGTCCCACCTGCCTGTGTTTGGTCCATATCCCTCCAAACCTGTCCTATCCATGTACCTGTCTAAGTGTTTCTTCAACGTTGGGATAGTCCCAGCCTCAACTACCTCCTCTGGCAGCTTGTTCCATACACCCACCGCCCTCTGTGTGAAAAGGTTACCCCTCAGATTCCTATTAAATCTTTTATCCTTCAATTTAAACCAATGTCCTCTGGTCTTCGATCCACCTACTCTGGGCAAGAGACTCTGTGCATCTAAAGAGAAAAAGGTAAAGCCAGCAAAGTCCGATCAAGGACAGTCCGAGGGTCACCAATGAGGTAGATAGTAGATAGGGAGAAGGATAATAGTCTAAACCAAAAATTAAAACTAAACTCCCACACTTCAGAAACTGGGCGGTCACGGTGGTGCAGCGGTAGAGTTGCTGCCTTACAGCGAATGCAGCGCCGGAGATCTACGACTACGGGTGCTGTCTGTGGCGAGTTTGTACGTTCTCCCCGTGACCTGCGTGGGTTTTCTCCGAGATCTTCGGTTTCCTCCCACACTCTGAGGACGTACGGGTTTGTAGGTTAATTGGCTTGGTAAATGTAAAAATTGTCCCTAGTGGGGGTAGGATAGTGTTCGTGTGCGGGGATCGCTGGACGGCGCGGACCCGGTGGGCCGAAGGGCCTGTTTCCGCGCTGCATCTCAAAGCTGAACTACTCAAGGCGCTTGACATCAACTGGCAGCTCGGAATTGCAAGGACTTTGGTCCGAACGTCTCATTTGTAAGCGGAGCAGACAATACATTTCATCAGTAATGTCACTGCGAGACATGATGAGCAGGAATAAGTTAAGCGAGCTGTGTACACAAGTGTTGCTGCCACTGCGGCAATTTGATGAGGCCCACAAACTATTTACTGTAGGTGACATTTGGCTAAGTCACACATCTGTGGGAACTGAGAGAGTTTTGACCCGTTGGAATATTCAGGCACGTAATGTGAATCACACAGTGCGGATGTGCAGTTTGTCTTTCACTGTAAGTAGGTAATCATGGCCAGGACATTACTTATTTGTGCAAACGCACTTCATTTCAGCACACAACAAGAATCACGGACTGAAGGGAAATTTGTGCCTGCGTATTTTTGCAGGCGTCTTATCTAATTACAGAGACACTCCTGGATTAGATAGTGAAACGCTTGCCTCTGGAATCCCGATACAAGCAGCCGGTCTAGTTTTAGTTTTAGTAATAAGCCTCCATGTATCAGTCCAAATGTTTCTTAAATGTTGCCATAGTCTCTGCTCCATCTATCTCCTCCATCTCCGGCAAACAATTCCACAGATTCACCACCCTCTGACTAAAGAAATTCCTCCTCATCTCCTTCCTAAAGGAACGTTCTTTAATTCTGAGGCTGTGACCTCTGGTCCTAGACTCTCCCACCAGTGGAAACATCGATTCCACATCCACTCTATCCAGGCCTTTCACAGAGAGTGGTGAATCCCTGGAACTCTCTGCCACAGAGGGTAGTCAAGGCCAGTTCATTGGCTATATTTAAGAGGGAGTTAGATGTGGCCCTTGTGGCTAAGGGGATCAGAGGGTATGGAGAGAAGGCAGGTACGGGATACTGAGTTGGATGATCAGCCATGATCATATTTTATGGCGGTGCAGGCTCAAAGGGCCAAATGGCCTACTCCTGCACCTAATTTCTATCTTTCTATGTTTCACTATTCGGCATGTTTAAATGGGGTGTCCTCTCATCCTTCTAAAAGGGAGGAAACAGAAGAATTATGGTAGAGTTGCTGACAAGACAAAAAAAAAGCACACACTGTAAGTAGCATTTGCTTTTATTAATTGAAGTAATTTGCAAAAGTCAGCAGGCATTTTCACTTCTGGGAGTGAAAACAACTTAATCTACATAAACCCTTTTCATTTGTTTTAATACATTTAAATCATCCTTGTAAATCATGTTTGTGAAGTAGTTTACCCCAGTAGTTTAGTTTAGTTTATTTTAGTTTAGTAATACAGCACGGAAACAGACCCTTCGGCATGCCGAGTCCATACCTACCAGCGATCCCCGCACAAGGGTGGCACGGTGGCGCAGTGGTAGAGTTATATTTAAGAGGGAGTTAGATGTGGCCCTTGTGGCTAAAGGGATCAGGGGGTATGGAGAGAAGGCAGGTACAGGATACTGAGTTGGATGGTCAGCCATGATCATATTGAATGGCGGTGCAGGCTCGAAGGGCCGAATGGCCTACTACTGCACCTATTTTCTATGTGTCTATGTTGCTATGTTTGCTGCCTCACAGCGCCAGAGACCCGGATTCCATCCTGACTACGGGTGCTGTCTGTGCAGAGTTTGTACATTCTCCCCGTGACCTGTGTGGGTTTTCTCCGAGATCTTCCGTTTCCTCCCACACTCAATAGACAATAGGTGCAGGATTAGGCCATTCGGCCCTTTGTGCCAGCACTGCCATTCACAGTGACCATGGCTGATCATCCACAATCAGTACTCCGTTCCTGCCTTCTCCCCATATCTCCTGACTCCACTCACTTTAAGAGCTCTATCTAACTCTCTCTTAAAAGCATCCAGAGAATTGGCCTCCACTGCCTTCAGAGGCAGAGAATTCCACAGACTCACAGTGCGAAAAGGTGTTTCCTCATCTCCGTTCTAAATGCCCTACCCCTTATTCTTAAACTGTGGCCCCTGGTTCTGTACTCCCCCAACATCGGGAACATGTTTCCTGCCTCTAGCATGTCCAAACCCTTGTTAATCTTATATGTTTCAATAAGATCCCCTCTCATCCTAAATTCCAGAGTATACAAGCCCAGTTGCTCCATTCTCTCAGCATATGACAATCCCGCCATCCCGGGAATGAATCTTGTAAACCTACGCTGCACTTCCCTCAATAGCAAGAATGTCCTTTCTCAAATTAGGGGACCAAAACTGCACACAATACTCGGAAGGTGTGGTCTCACTAGGGCCCTGTACAACTGCAGAAGGACCTCCTTGCTCCTATACTCAACTCCTCTTGTTATGAAGGCTAATAGGGTTTGGGTTAATTGGCGTGGTATAACAAAGTGTAAAATTGTTCCCTAGTGTGTGTAGGTCAGTGTTAATGTGCGGGCATCGCAGGTCGGTGCGGACTCAGTGGGACGAAGGGCCTGTTTCCGTGCTGTATCTCTAAACTAAACCAAACTAAATTAACACATACTAGGGCCAATTTACACCAAGCCAATTAACCTAGAAACCTGCAGGAGTTTGAAGTGCGGGAGAAAATCCATGCGGGTCACGGGGAGAACGTACGAACTCCGTACAGACAGCGCCCGTAGTCGGGATCGAACCCGGGTCTCTGGCGCCGTGAGGCCACTGGATTTGATAAAGTGATCAGCAACTTCTGCCGAATGGTTAGCTCACAACAAAAAGCTTTTTCACTGTACACGTGACAATAAACTAAACCCGAACTGAACCGGACTGCGATCCCGCGCACATCAGAGTTTGAAGAGTTAATTTGAGAGGATCGTATGACGGGGAGAAATAGAGGACAAACGGCCCTGTTTGTTTCCAGTCAGCATTGATTGCGAATCACTGTGAGAACGTCTCTGACTGGGACTCCGAGCGTCAAGCAAAATTCCCTTCCAAAACATCTATCACCTTGCAAATCTGCTTAGACACGAGAGTCTGCAGAATGCAATACGAAGATGTCAATCTCCTCCTCGAAAACAGACCTTTCCTTTGCAATTTGCTTCCTCCCTGTCAGCCTGTGAGACAAAACCTCGGCAGGTCAGCGCTGGAGTGAAAGAGCTATCGTGCAAAGATTTCTTTTCAAGCGCCCGGCATTCGACTGGAATGACACCCCATGAATCACAGCCTAATGGCTCGGTGTGTGATTTTTTTCTAACGCAGGGAAACATGCACCCTTGGTCACCGGTCATTTTACACAGAGCTTCGAACTATAGAACAGTGCGGAGAGACCACAAAAAGCTGGAGTAACTCAGCGGGACATCTCTGGAGAGAAGGAACAGGGAATGCAGGGATACGAATCACGTGCAGGCAGATGAGATCAGTTGAACTTGGCATCATGTTCGGCACAGACATTGTGAGCCGAAGGGCCTGTTCCTGTTGTTGCCCTGTTGTATGCAGGAAGGAACGGCAGGTGCTGGTTTAAATACAAAAATGATGGAGTAACTCAGCGAGTCAGCAGCAGCATCTCTGGAGAGAAGGAATGGGTGACGTTTTGGGTCAAGACCCTTCTTCTGACTTGAAATGGTGCCCATTCCTTCTCTCCGGAGATGCTGCCTGTTACTCCAGTACTTTGTGTCTATCTTCATAAATTAATGCTCCAATTAAGTTGCAATAACAGGCTCGATCTCAAGCATCAAGTCAAAACGTAATGACAACAGGAGAGTTTACTATGCGGTTTGGATTTACATTTAGGTTCATAAATTCATGCTACAGGAACAGAATTAGGCCATTCGGCCCATCAAGTCTGCTTTAATTTAATTTGGTTTAGAGATACAAGCTCTTCGGCCCACAAAGTCCGCTCCGACCAGCGATCTACGCACATTGACACTGCCCTACACACACTTGGGACCATTTTACATTTACACCAAGCCAATTAACCTACAAACCTGTACGTCTTTGGAGTGTGGGGAAAGAAACCCACACCACAAATCATGATCATGGTACACCAGTCATTGAAGGTAGGCATGCAGGTGCAGCAGGCAGTAAAGAAAGCGAATGGTATGTTAGCTTTCATTGCAAAAGGATTTGAGTATAGGAGCAGAGAGGTTCTACTGCAGTTGTACAGGGTCTTGGTGAGACCACACCTGGAGTATTGCGTACAGTTTTGGTCTCCAAATCTGAGGAAGGACATTATTGCCATAGAGGGAGTGCAGAGACGGTTCACCCAGACTGATTCCTGGGATGTCAGGACTGTCTTATGAAGAAAGACTGGATAGACTTGGTTTATACTCTCTAGAATTTAGAAGATTGAGAGGGGATCTTATAGAAACTTACAAAATTCTTAAGGGGTTGGACAGGCTAGATGCAGGAAGATTGTTCCCGATGTTGGGGGAGTCCAGGACAAGGGGTCACAGCTTAAGGATAAAAAGGGAAATCCTTTAAAACCGAGATGAGAAGAACTTTTTTCACGCAGAGAGTGGTGAATCTCTGGAACTCTCTGCCACAGAGGGTAGTTGAGGCCAGTTCATTGGCTATATTTAAGAGGGAGTTAGATGTGGTCCTTGTGGCTAAGGGGATCAGGGGGTATGGAGAGAAGGCAGGTACGGGATACTGAGTTGGATGATCAGCCATGATCATATTGAATGGCGGTGCAGGCTCGAAGGGCCGAATGGCCTACTCCTGCACCTAATTTCTATGTTTCTATGTCTATGTTTCTATGTAAACAGAAGATCTCGGAGAAAACCCACGCGGTCACAGGGAGAACGTGCAAACTCCGTACAGACAGGCAGCAATTCTACCGCTGCGCCACTGTGTAACCATTCAATCATGGCTGATTTATCCCTTCATTTCAACCGCATTCTCCCACCTTCTTATTTTTTTAATTTCATTTCATTTCATTTTATTTTATTTTATTTTAGGTTTTTTTCTTATTGTCATCCCAAGGTATTGTGAAGAAGATTTGTTTTGCATGCTATCCCAAACAGATACAAGATACAAGACAAGATACAAGATACATTTAATTGTCATTTGGACCCCTTGAGGTCCAAACGAAATGCCGTTTCTGCAGCCATACATTACAAACAAATAGACCCAAGACACAACATAATTTACATAAACATCCATCACATCGCTGTGATGGAAGGCCAAATAAACTTATCTCTCCACTGCACTCTCCCCCCCCCCCCGATGTCAGAGTCAAAATCAAAGCCCCCGGCTGGCGATGGCGATTGTCCCGCGGCCATTAAAGCCACGCCGGGTGGTGCGAGGTCACACACCGGGTCTTGGTGTTAGAGCCCCCGGCGTGCGCTCGCAGAGTCCCGCGGCCATTCCAAGCCGCGCGGGGCGGTGATGTCAGGCCCCGCTCCAGGAGCTCTTCGACCCCGCAACTCGGGCGGGAGAAGTCGCCGTTGCGAGAGCCCTGAAAAGCGGTTTCCCTCCAGGGACCCGCGGGCTCCCGGTGCCGCCGTCCGCAGACCCGCAGTTGCAGCCTCCAACTCTCCGGTCGGGCCGCAGCAGCAGCAGCAGCAGCGCTCCTCCACCGCTCCACCCGCTCCGGACTTGGCCAGTTCCGCAACGGTGAGGTGAGTCGTCGGCACCAGAGTCCCCGGTCTCTTCATGTTGGAGGCCGCTCCTCATTGCAGCCCCAACGATAACGGAGACCCGACGAGAAAAGGTCGGGTCTCCCGTGCAGGGAGAGATTTAAAAGTTTCCCCCTCCCCTCCCACCCCCCCCCACCCCCCCCACACACACACCCCAAAAAAAACATAGAAACATAGAAACATGGAAAGTAGGTGCAGGAGTAGGCCATTCGGCCCTTCGAGCCAGTACCGCCATTCAATATGATCATGGCTGATCATCCGGAATCAGTACCCTTTTCCCCCACACCCCTTGATATCCCTGAGGTCTATATCAGCTACATATGACCTAAGGTAAGATATACCAAACATAAATGGAACACGGTGGCATTGCTGTTGAGTTGCTGCATTACAGCGCCAGACACCCGGGTACGATCCTGACCACGGGTGCTGTCTGTACGGAGTCTGTACGTTCTCCCCATGACCCACGTGTGTTGCTCCAGTTTCCTCCCACACTCCACAGACGTACAGATCATTGGTTAATTGGCTTCAGTAAAATATAGGAAATTGTGCCTAGTGTGCGTAGGATAGCACGAGTGTGCGGGGATCGCTGGGCGTTGCGGTCTCGGTGGGACAGAAGGGCCTGTTTCCGTGCTGTATCTCTAATCTAATCTAAACTAATCTAATAAGGCAAGGAAAATGTTAAATAATAAAGGGGGAAATTATACAGACTTTATTCCATTGTAGATTTTGGAACGGGTTCTTTATAATTAGCAGCCATTACTGTAGTGAACTAAAGGGCTCTGGGGTCATGAAATTGCAGCATAACTGCAGGAGTTTCTTTTGACCTCATGTCAAATGTAATTTTCAAGTGACAAACACGTCAATCAAATGTTTCCAGGCAAAATTATACGATACGATACCATAGAATTTTATTTATCCCAGGAGGGAAATTGGTGAGCAAGTGCGTGCGTGTGTGTGTTTGTGTGTGTGTGTGTGCGTGTGCGCGCGCGTCTGTGTGTATTGTATGCATGTGTGTTTGTGCATATGTGTGTGTGTGTAGGCATGCGCGAACGTGTTTATGTGTAGTTGTGCGCAGGTGTGTAGGTATGCGCAAGTGTGCTTGTGTGTAGCTGTTTGCGAGTGTGTAGGTATGAGCGAGTGTGTTTGTGTGTACGTGTGCGCGAGTGTGTGTGTGTGTGTGTGCAAGTATGCGTGCACGTATGTGTGTGTGTGTGTAGGTGTGAGCGGGTGTATGTGTGTGTGTGTGTAGATATGAGCGAGTGTGTTTGTGTGTACGTGTGCGCGGGTGTATGTGTGTGTGCAAGTATGCGTGTGTGTGTGTGTGTGTGTAGGTGTGAGCGAGTGTATGTGTGTAGGTGTGAGCGAGTGTGTTTGTGTGCAGGTGTGCACGAGTGTGTTTATGTGTAGGTGTGCGAAGGTGCGTAGGTGTGCACGGGAGTGTGTGTAGGTGTGCGCGAGTGTGTGTGTGTGTGTGCAAGTGTGCGTGCACGTGTGCCTGCATGAGCATCTGTACATGCATGTATGTGCCTGGGCATTTGCGTGTACGCATGTGCGAGTGCGTGTGTGACTGGGTGTGTGTCTCATGCATGTGTGTGCGTGTGTGTCCGCATGCTTGTGTGAGCGTGCAGAGTCTCTTGCCCAGACTAGGTGAATCGAGGACAGGAACAGTGGACACAGGTTTAAGGTGAAGGGAAAAAGATTTAATAGGAATCTGAGGCGTAACCTTTCACACAAAGTGTGGTGGGTGTATGGAACGAGCTGCCAGAGGGGGTAGTTGAGGCTGGGACTATCCCAACATTTAAGAAACAGTTAGACAGGTACATGGGTAGGACAGATTTGGAGGGATATGGACCAAGCGCAGGCAGGTGGGATTAGATGGTACATGTTGGCGGTGTGGGCAAGATGGGCCGAAGGGCCTGTTTCCATGCTGTATCACTCTATGACTTCTGCCCAACAATAGCTGTGAATTCCCAGCCCCATTTTGTGCCTGATGGTGATATGCCTTTCAATAATAAGAGTACATGATCTCTCATTAGGTGTGGGGTGCTGAACACATGGCAGCACTGATAAGCCAGTGTGCTCAACAATGTTGAGAATTAACATCAGCTAAAGCTTTGCTCTGCAATAAAGAAACCATTTAATCCTCTTTGATTACAATTAAGATACATCGTTTAATCACCATTGGAATAGGCAATCACTTTCCTCTTTCCCAAAGTAAAGATGATTTTCCCATGATCGGGTTTTAACTCTTCAGCAAGCATGGCATACATTAATAAGCGGGCTGTTCTGAATGACTTTTGTTCACTGTTTTAACAGAAGACGGTTTAATACACCAGAGACCCGGGTTCAATCCTGACCACGGGCACTGTCTGTACGGAGTCAATAGACAATAGGCAATAGGTGCAGGAGTAGGCCATTCGGCTCTTCGAGCCAGCGCCGCCATTCAATGTGATCATGGCTGATCATCCCCAATCAGTACCCCGTTCCTGCCTTCTCCCCATATCCCCTGACTCCGCTATTTTTAAGAGCCCTATCTAGCTCTCTCTTGAAAGCATCCAGAGAACCTGCCTCCACCGCCCTCTGAGGTAGAGAATTCCACAGACTCACAACTCTCTCTGTGAAAAAGTGTTTCCTCGTCTCCGTTCTAAATGGCTTACTCCTTATTCTTAAACTGTGTGGCCCCTGGTTCTGGACTCCCCCAACATCGGGAACATGTTTCCTGCCTCTAGCGTGTCCAAGCCCTTAGCAATCTTATATGTTTCAATGAGATATCCTCTCATCCTTCTAAACTCCAGAGTGTACAAGCCCAGCTGCTCCATTCTCTCAGCAGTTTTAATTCCATTTGGAATATTTTGGAGGACCAAGAGACCAAGAACCAAGCATTTGACAGTGCCGCCATCCTGAGAATTAATCTTGTAAACCTACGCTACACTCCCTAAATAGCAAGAATGTCCTTCCTCAAATTAGGGGACCAAAACTGCACACAATACTCCAGGTTCTCCCCATGACCTGCGTTGGGTTTTCTCCGGGTGCTCCGGTTTCCTCCCACATTCCAAAGACGTGCAGGTTTTGTAGGTTAATTGGCTATGGTCAAAAATTGTAAATTGTCCCTTGTGTGTGTATAGGACAGTGTTAATATGCAGTGATCGCTGGCCTCGGTGGGCCGAAGGGCCTGTTTCCACGCTGTAACCCTCATGTCTAAGGACTAAAGTCTAAAGATTCTCTGTAAGTGACTGAAAGGCTGGTAACTCATTGACAATAAGAATGAGAGGCTATTTCGATCTTCGAGTTTGTAGGTTAAATTAGCTTTTGTCAATTGTCCCTAATGTGTGGGATACAATAACATGGAACATGTATGGGTGATCGCTGGTCGTCGTGGAAACGGTGGGCCATAAGGCCTGAAACTTACAAAATTCTTAAGGGGTTGGACAGGCTAGATGCAGGAAGATTGCTCCCGATGTTGGGGAAGTCCAGAACAAGGGGTCACAGCTTAAGGATAAGGGGGAAATCCTTTAAAACCGAGATGAGAAGAACTTTTTTCACATAGAGAGTGGTGAATCTCTGGAACTCTCTGCCCAGAGAGGGTAGTTGAGGCCAGTTCAATGGCTATATTTAAGAGGGAGTTAGATGTGGCCTTTGTGGCTAAGGGGATCAGGGGGTATGGAGAGAAGGCAGGTACGGGATACCGAGTTGGATGATCAGCCATGATCATATTGAATCGAAGGGCCGAATGGCCTACTCCTGCACCTAATTTCTATGTTTCTATGTTTTTATGTTTCCACGCTGTATCTCTAAACCACCTTTAGTTTAGTTTAAGAAGGAACTGCAGATGCTGGAAAAATTGAAGGTAGACAAAAATGCTGGAGAATCTCAGCGGGTGAGGCAGCATCTATGGAGCGAAGGAATAGGTGATGTTTCGGGTCGAGATCCTTCTTTAGACTGATGTTGGGGGGGGGCGGGAAGAAGAAAGGGAGAGGCGGAGACAGTGGGCTGTGGGAGAGCTGGGAAGGGGAGGGGAAGGAGGGAGAAAGCAGGGACTACCTGAAATTGGAGAAGTCTATGTTCATACCGCTGGGGTGCAAACTACCCAAGCGAAATATGAGGTGCTGCTCCTCCAATTTGCGGTGGTGCTCACTCTGGCCATGGAGGAGGCCCAGGACAGAAAGGTCGGATTCGGAATGGGAGGGGGAGTTGAAGTGCTGAGCCACCGGGAGATCAGGTTGGTTAATGCGGACTGAGCAGATTTACTTTCTCAAATCGAGTGACCTCACAGCGCCAGATACCTGGGTTCGATCTCGACTACGGACGCTGTCTGTACGGAGTTTGCACGTTCTCCCCGTGACCCACGTGGATTTTCCCCCTCACTCCAAAGACGTGCAGGTTAGTAGGTTGATTGGCATGGTGTAAATGTAAATTGCCCCCAGTATGTGTCGGAAGTTAGCTTAGTTTAGTTTAGTTTAGTTTAGTGATACAGCATGGAAACTAGCCCTTGGCTCCCTTTGTTCACAGAAAGATTAACACTCTTCCTCAGTACTCGTGCCAATGTTAAACACAGCTAATTTAGTTTAGTTTGGTTTAGTTTTGTTTATTGTCGCGTGCACATACGCACAGTGTAAAGCTGTTTGTTTCCTGCTATCCAGTCAGCGGAAAGACAACACATTATTACAATCATGCTCTAGTCACCGTGGGCAGATGCAGGATAAAGGGAATAACGTTTGGTTCAAGATAAAGTCCAGTAAAGTCTGATTAAAGATAGTCAAGGGGTCTCCAATGAGGTGGGTGGGAAGTCAGGACTGCTCTCTAGTTCTTGATAGTTGAGGCCAGTTCATTGGTTATATTTAAGAGGGAGTTAGATGTGGCCCTTGTGGCTAAAGAGATCAGTGGGTATGGAGAGAAGGCAGGTACGGGATACTGAGTTGGATGATCAGCCATGATCATATTGAATGGCGGTGCAGGCTCGAAGGGCCGAATGGCCTACTCCTGCACCCATTTTCTATGTTTCTATGTTTCTATGATAGAATGGTTTAGTTGCCTGAACAGAGCTGTGAAGATTGTGTCACATTATGGTAGAAGTTTCAGTCAATCACGTTACAGAATATTGGCGGGACGGTGGCCCAGCGGTAGAGTTGCAACCTCACAGCGCCAGAGACCCCGGTTCGATCCCGACTACGGGTGCTGTCCGTACAGAGTTTGTACGTTCTCCCCCTGACCTGCGTGGGTTTTCTCCGGGCGCTCCGGTTTCCTCCCGCACTCCAAAGACGCGCAGGCTTGCAGGCGAACTGCCTTCGGTAAAATTGTACATTGTTCCTAGTGCGCGTGGGACAGTGCTAGTGTACAGGGATCGCTGGTCGGCGCAGACCTGGTAGGCCTGTTTCCCCGTGGTTTCTCTAAATTGGTGCATGTGACGATAAACCCCACTGCTATAAAAGCACTAAATGTAGCCGCCAAGGAACGCAGGGGCGAGACATACTAAGGGACTGTGGTACACTGTGAAATCGACAGAAGGATGGAGGGTTGGGTGTTTATGCGTGCTATTTTCGTGATATTTATTTAGTTGTTTATCTTTTAATATTTTACCTTGTATGTATCGTTAGCTTTTAGAAATGTTTGAATGGTGCACTGACTGGCTGACATTTTTAAATTTCGTTGTACATGGTTCATGTTACAATGACAATAAAGAAACTATTCTAAATGGGGACTTGAACTTGAATGAACTAGAAATCAAGAGGCTTCTCACAGAAATAAAAATGCACTTACACATTGTTAACAATCATGGACGTTCCAACAGACATTGAACGCTGTGGAGATCATCAGATTTGGGCTGAGAAGCAGTCAGGAGGAAATACTCTTCTCTGCAAAATGTGTCGAGTTGCTGGCGGTAATTTCCTGGAAGGTTGATATCAGTGGAGACGCACGGTCTCAGTTTTGAACGGCTAGACGCTGTAATGGCAAGACAGTGCTCGCTTGGTACTCCGGGGAGCAGGAGATCAAATGAAAGAACCTTCTTCATCTGAAGCTAATTCCTGACCTGGTCCAGTACGTCTGGGTCTGCTCCAGAGAGATTCACGTCCCTGTAGTCTTACTCTGTTTGTTACTGCAGTCAGTTTAATTCATATGACTGGGGGCTTTTAGTTATTGATCATATTAGGAAATGCATCCTTAAATGAGACAAACTGCAGTTTGGTAACTTCAGTCCAACCTCCATTCCCCCGACCGTGATGAGACTATGTCTGACATGCATGTTAATCAATAAATACATTATTATAACAAAGCTTTATCAAGATATTTTTGCAGAGTCCATTAGGACAATTATGTTGAGCCAGCTTAATTCAAAATGGATGCCTGTTGGTCTCAGGATTAGTCATGTTTGAATTGAATAGACGACTTTATTTTTTCTCCCAGCCCCCCCCCCCCCCCCCCACACCCCTAAAACTTCTGAAGAGGTTGGCACGGTGGCGCAGCGGTAGAGTTGCTGCCTTACAGCGCCTGAGACCCGGGTCCGATCCCGACTACGGGTGCTGCCTGCACAGAGTTTGTACGTTCTCCTCCTCGACCCGCGTGGGTTTTCGCCGAGATCTTCGGTTTTACTCCCACACTCCAAAGACGTGCAGGTTTGTCGGTTAATTGGCTTCGGTAACAATTGGAAATTGTCCATAGTTGTGCGTAGGACGGTGTTAAAAAAAAAGCGCGTGGATCGCAGGGGCCTGTTTCCGCGCTGTATCACGAAGTAGACACATTTGTAACTAGAATTTTGACACATTTGAGGAATGGCCAGGGAAACCGATTCACTTTCACGTGTGACAATAGACAATAGACAATAGGTGCAGGAGTAGGCCATTCGGCCCTTCGAGCCAGCACCGCCATCCAATGTGATCATGGCTGATCATCCACAATCAGTACCCCGTTCCTGCCTTCTCCCCATATCCCCCTGACTCCGTTATATTTAAGAACCCTTTAACAGCAAGAAAGACATTCTTGCCATAGAGGGAGTACAGAGAAGGTTCACCAGGCTGATTCCTGGGATGTCAGGACTTTCATATGAAGAAAGACTGGATAGACTCGGCTTGTACTCGCTAGAATTTAGAAGATTGAGGGGGGATCTTATAGAAACTTACAAAATTCTTAAGGGGTTGGACAGGCTAGATGCAGGAAGATTGTTCCCGATGGGGAAGTCCAGGACAAGGGGTCACAGTTTAATGATAAAGGGGAAATCCTTTGAGATGGATTCTGATCTGATCTGAATCCTGTTTCGAGATGAGAAAAACATTTTTCACACAGAGAGTGGTGAATCTCTGGAACTCCCTGCCACAGAAGGTAGTTGAGGCCAGTTCATTGGCTATATTTAGATGTGGCCCTTGTGGCTAAAGGGATCAGGGGGTATGGAGAGAAGGCAGGTACAGGATACTGAGTTGGATGATCAGCCATGATCAAATTGAATGGCGGTGCAGGCTCGAGGGGCCAAATGGCCTACTCCTGCACCTATTTTCTATGTTTCTATCTAGCTCTCTCTTGAAAGTATCCAGATAACCGGCCTCCACCGCCCTCTGGGGCAGAGAATTCCACAGACTCCCTGCTCTCCGTGTGGAAAAAGTGTTTCCTCGTCTCCGTTCTAAATGGCTTGCCCCTTATTCTTAAGCTGCGGGCATGAGAGAGGGAAACTGGAAGCTGAAAGCCAAGACTGCAGTGGGATTCCAAACAACTTGTCGTCTGGCGGTGTGCTTGTACGACGGGCCGTGTCACGTGGCCGTTGGGACGGTGGGGTCAAGCGCGCCGTGCCCTGTGTGGTTGGCTTTCCAACGTGAACCTTCTGGGGAGGGGAGGGGGGGGGTTGGTGGGAGAACTGTTAGAATAATAGAATAGAATAGTTTCTTTATTGTCATTGTAACATGAACCATGTACAACAAAATTTAAAAATGTCAGCCAGTCAGTGCACCATTCAAACATTTCTAAAAGCTAACGATACATACAAGGTAAAATATTAAAAGATAAACAACTAAAATAAATATCACGAAAATATCACGCATAAACACCCAACCCTCCATCCTTCTGTCGATTTCACAGTGTACCACAGTCCCTTAGTCTGTATCGCCCCTGCGTTCCTTGGCGGCTACATTTAGTGCTTTTATAGCAGTGGGGTAAAAACTGTTTTTTAGCCTGTTCATCCTTGTCCTTGTAGATCTGTACCGTCTGCCTGACGGCAACGGTTCAAACAGGGAGTGTCCGGGGTGGGAAATGTCCTTTATAATAGTCTGGGATTTTTTGATGCAGCGGGAACTGTGTAAGTCCTCCAGGGTAAGGAGAGGGCAGCCGACAATCCTCTGGGCGTTGTCAATGGCCCTCTGGAGCGCTTTCCTCTGAGCCGCTGTGCAGCTGGTGTACCACACGCATACACAGTATGTTAGTATGCTCTCAATGGAGCACCGATAAAAGGACAGCAGCAGTCTCTGAGTGATGTTATTCTTCCTGAGCACCCTCAGGAAGTGCAGTCTCTGCTGGCCCTTTTTCAGCAGCGCAGTGGTGTTCACGCTCCACGTCAATGAGAAAGGAGCGGAGGGAAATCAGATGGTGAGACGGCCCATGTCGTTTTCCGCCCCAGAACGGAGAGGGTCTTGCAGAGCTAGGGGAGGGGGGGGACGGGGGTGTGGGAACTCTTTGGAAATGAACGGAGCGGAGCGGACCAGGCAATAGGAAGAAAAGATCTCAGATGGAAAATGAGAGAAAATGAGATGTCTCCGCTGTGATTTATTGCGGCCTCCCTCTCTCTCTGGAGTTTGTGGGTTGATGAACTGAATAATGAGAGAATTACATTTGGCACTCTAGTTGTGGCACTAGCGAACCAGTACCACAAGCCCATGGCACAATAGTCCAAATTGGTGCAGAGGCCGGAGAGAAAATACAACAGCACTGGAGTGGAGTGGAGTGAGTGGGGACCTGGTGCAAAGGCAACACTTTTCATAAGTTCATAAGTGATAGGAGCAGAATTAGGCCTTTCGGCCCCTCAAGTCTGCTCCGCCATTCAATCATGGCTGACCTATCATTAGGTCATGACGTCACAAGTGACAGGAGAAAAGTGAGGCCATTTGGCCCCTCAAGTCTGCTCCGCCATTCTGACCATGGTGAATCTATATCTCTCTCCTAACCCCACTCTCCTGCCTGCACATTTAAGACTGAGGTGAGAAAAAAAAATTTCACCCAGAGAGTTGTGAATTTGTGGAATTCCCTGCCACAGAGGACAGTGGAGGCCAGGTCACTGGATGGATTTAAGAGAGAGTTAGATAGAACTCTAGGGGCTAGTGGAGTCAAGTGATATGGGGAGAAGGCAGGTACGGGTTATTGATTGGACACGATGAATGGCGATGCTGGCTCGAAGGGCCGAATGGCCTCCTCCTGCACCTATTTCCTTTGTTTCTATGTTTCCCCATAACCCCTGACACTCGTACTAATCAAGAATCTATCTATCTCTGCCTTAAAAATATCCATTGACTTGGCCTCCATATCTTTCTGTGGCAATGAATTCCACAGATTCACCACCCTCTGACTAAAGAAATTCGACCTCATCTTCTTCCTAAAAGAACATCCTTTAATTCTGAGGCTGTGACCTCTGGTCCTGGGCTCTCCCATCAGTGGAAACATCCTCTCCACATCCACTCTATCCAGTCCTTTCACTATTCTGTAAGTTTCAATGAGGAAATCCCCCTCATCCTTCTAAACTCCAGCGAGTACACAGGCCCAGTGCCGTCAAACTCTCATCGTATGTTGGGAATATGTTGAGAGAAGCAAACATCCAATTACTCCCTCTTCTCCCCTCTCTCCCATCAGGCAAGAGGCACTCAAATGTGAAAACGCACACCTCCAGATTCAGGGGCAGTTTCTTCCCAGCTGTTATCAGGCAACTGAACCATCCTACCACAACCAGAGAGCAGCCAGAACCTCCCATCTACCTCATTGGAGACCCTCAGACTTTTTCTGATCGGACTTTACTGAACTTTATCTTACACTAAACCTTATTCAGGTTATCCCGTGTCTGTACACTGTGGACGGCTCGATTGTAATCACGTATTGTCTTTCCGCTGACTGGTTGGCACGCAACAAAAGCTTTTCACCGTACCTCGGCACACGTGACAATAAACTGAACTCAAACTGAAAGGTTTAAGCACCTAGGAAATAGAGGCATGAATAGAATTTGAACCATCTCTGCCATTGACACAAAGGGTTCCACTAACTTTTGATCATCTGGCTTCACAATTCGCAATTCTCCGATCCTTTTGTCTCACACCTTCTGTCTCTTCAGCCTGGACGAGAGTCTGAAGAAGGGTCCCGTCCCAAAACGTCACCTAGGTTTCTTCTCCAGCGAAGCTGCCTGACTCGACCGCTGGGGCTAGCATGGATGGGGCACCTTGTTTGGAATGGATGAGTTGGGCCGAAGGGCCTGTTTCCGTGCTGTATGACTCTAGTGTTGGTTATCGGTATGGACTTGGTGGACCACATGTCCTACTTAGTTTTGTTTAGGGATACAGTGCGAAATCGGGCAATTCAGCCCACCGGGAATTGTGGAATTCATTGCCACAGAAGGCGGCGGAGGCCAAGACAGTGGATATTCTTAAGGCAGAAATTGATAGATCCTTGATTAGTACGGGTGTCAGGGGTTATGGGGAGAAGGCAGGAGAATGGGGTTAGGAGGGAGAGATAGATCTGCCATGATTGAATGGCGGAGTAGACTTGATGGGCCGAATGGCCTAATTCTACTATTCCCTATGACCTTATGACCAAATCCGTGCCAACCTGCGATCACCCCGTACACTAATTCTATCCTGCACTCTAGGGACAATCTACAGAAGCCAATTAACCTGCAAACCTGTACGTGTGGGAGGAAACCGGAACAAACATGATCACATTGAATGGTGGTGCTGGCTCGAAGGGCCGAATGGCCTACTCCTGCACCTATTGTCTATTGTCTATTGTCTATTGTCTATTGTCTATTGTCTATTGTCACCCAGAGAAAACCCACACAGGTCACGGGTAGAATGTACAAACTCCGTGCAGACGGTGCCCCGTAGACAGGATTGAACCCGGGTCTCCGGCGCTGTGAGGCGGCAACTCTGCCCGTGCCGCTCAAGTCGAAAGTGACCTAACAAGCAAAGCTGAGGAACGACTCCGAGTTTGGTCTCTGTCAATGCCCATACAGCGAGCTACTTGATCCATGAAGTAGATGTAAATAGATTAGCCTGCTCAGTCTAATCATTAGAGGCTTAATCAGCAGTCACCGCAGGGTCAAAGAGACATCCTGCATAACTTTCCCTTAATGGATAAGTAAGTGTAATTGACTCTACATAAGGGTGGAAAGGAATTGCAGATGCGGTTTTACACCAAGGGGTATGAACATTGTTTCCTCGAATTTCAAGTAACCCATGCATTCCCTCTCCCCGCCTTCCTAAGAAAGTGCCGATTCGGGACCTCCAAGTGTGTTTGACCGTCCCGACGAGAGGGCCTGTACATCTGGCCGCGACTACGGAGGGTGCATGGCCCCCCGACCACGGCGGAACTTGCTGCCTTCCACCACAGTGAAGAATGCTGTAGTGGGTGTTTGTGTTAAGTCTCATTATGTATTGTGCATTCTCTTTTTAAGTGTATCGCTGCTGGCAAATTCATTTCACTGCCCCTTCGGGGGTATGTGACGAATAAGATTGACTTTGACTTTTGATTTTATCCCCCCACACCCTAATCGTCCCACTGTTCACATCCATGTATCTCTGTCGTTTAGCAGCGCTTCTCCGGGCAACAATGGACCATTGTGGGCTCCACCCTTCCATCTGTTGCCGGCCCTGCTTTGTTATCAGGTCATTAGGAATAGGAGTAGAATTAGACCATTCGTAGAAACATAGAAACATAGAAACATAAAAACATAGAAATTAGGTGCAGGAGTAGGCCATTCGGCCCTTCGAGCCTGCACCGCCATTTAATATGATCATGGCTGATCATACAACTCAGTATCCCGTACCTGCCTTCTCTCCATACCCTCTGATCCCCTTGGCCACAAGGGCCACATCTAACTCCCTCTTAAATATAGCCAATGAACTGTGGCCTCAACTACCCTCTGTGGCAGAGAGTTCCAGAGATTCACCACTCTCTGTGTGAAAAAAGTTCTCCTCATCTCGGTTTTAAAGGATTTCTCCCTTATCCTTAAGCTGTGACCCCTTGTCCTGGACTTCCCCAACATCGGGAACAATCTTCCTGCATCTAGCCTGTCCAACCACTTAAGAATTTTGTAAGTTTCTATAAGATACATTCGACCCATCAAGTCTACTCTGCCATTCAATCGTGGCTGATCTATCTCTCCCTCCTAACCCCATTCTCCTGCCTTCTCCCCATAACCCCCGACACCCGTACTAATCAAGAATCTATCTATCTCTGCCTTAAAAATATCCACTGACGTGGCCTCCACAGCCTTCTGTGGCAAAGAATTCCACAGATTCACCAATCACTGACTAAAGGAATTCCTCCTCATCTTACAATACAATACAATACAATTTATTTGTCATTTGAACCCCATTGAGGTTCAAACGAAATGTTGTTTCTGCAGTCATACACACAAGAAAGACCCAAGACACAACACAATTTACACAGACATCCATCACAGTGCATCTCCTCCTCGCTGTGATGGAAGGCAAAGACTTATCTCTCCCCTGCACTCCCCATTCCCCTCCCGATGTCAGAGTCAGAGTCAAAGCCCCCGGCGGGCGATGGTAATTGTCCCGCGGCCATTTACGCCGCGCCGGGTGATGCAAGGCCGCGCTCCGGGTCTTGTTGTTGGAGCCCCCGGCGGGCGCTAGCAAAGTCCCGCAGCCATTCCAAGCCACGCGGGGCGGTGATGTAAGGCCCCGCTCCAGGTACTCTTCAACCCCACAACTCGGGCGGGTGAAGTCGCCGTTGCGGAAGCCCCGAAAAGCGGTCTCCCAGCAGGGACCCGCGGGCTCCCGGTGTTCCTGTCTGCCAGACCTGCGGTAAGCCTCCGAATCCCCGGGGTCAGGTTGCAGCAGAGCGCCACCACCGCTCCTCCCGCTCCGGACTCGGCCAGCTCCGCCATGGTGAGTAGGTCCGCAGGCTCCGCGACTGGAGCCCCAGGACGTTCCTGCTGGAGGCCACTCCACGGTGCTCAGCCCCAACGACAACGGAGACCCGACAGGGAAAAGGTCGGGTTCTCCATGCAGGGGATAGATTTTAAAAGTTTCCCCCCCACCCCACCCACTCACACACACACAGATACACAAAAAATAAAAAATAAAAACTACATTCAAACGGGACAAAAAATAACAAAAAGACAGACGGACTGCAGAGGCCGCTGCGACGTGAGTTTCTCCAGCATTTTTTGTCTACTTATGTAATTTGATGAGATGCATTAACAATGTAGTTAGAATGTATGATTGTGCTAATTTGAGAATAAAGAGATGAATTAGCATCTTAACCTGTGATTCGGATTTGGACTTCTGCATTTGCAGAACAGACGAATGTGCAATTTCTTCCAAGGTGGGAAATGTTTTCGAGGGATATGGGCCAAATGTGGGCAGGCGGGATGGGTGAGGATGAGGCATCTTGGTCAACGTGGGCAAGTCGGTCCAAAGGGCCTGTTTTACGCCATATGACCTCATGACTCGAGGTCGGCACGGTGGCACAGCTGTAGGGTCGCTGCCCCACAGTGCTGGAGACCCCAGTTCGATCCCGACTACGGGTGCTGTCTGTGCGGAGTTTGGACCTTCTCCCCGTGACCGGCGCGGGCTCTCTCCGGGTGCTCCGGTTTCCTCCCCAAATCCAAAGACGGGCGGGTTTGTAGGTTAATTTGGCTTTGGTAAAAATTGTAAATTGTCCCAGTGCATGTAGGATAGTTCTAGTGCGTGGGGTACACTGGTCAGTGCTGTGCTGCACGAAGAATTGTATAAAAGGGCTTAGGTTCACTCATGCTCCTCAGAGAAGGAGTTCTGGTGCCAACTCATCTTGATAATTTCATGTTTATAAGCCATTCGGCCCATCGAGTCTACTCCGCCATTCAATCATGCCTGATCTATCTCTTTCTCCTAACCCCATTCTCCTGCCTTCTCCCCATAACCTCAGGGGGTACTGATTGGGGATGATCAGCCATTATCACATTGAATGGCGGTGCTGGCTCGAAGGGCCAAATGGCCTACTCCTACATCTATTGTCTCTGACACCAGTTTTAATGAAAAATCTATCTATCTCTGCCTTAAAAATATCCATTGACTTGGCCTCCACAGTAAAGTATGCCACAGATTCACCACCCTCTGACTAAATAAATTCAATGGAAAGACACAGAGTGCTGGAGTAACTCAGCGGGTCCGGCAGCATCTCTGGAGAACATGAATAGTTGACGCTTTGGGTCGGGATGCTTCTTCAGACCCTTCTCCGGCCCGCATTATGACTCAAGGCCTACGGTTGTCTCAATACTGTCCTCTAAGAGCAGCACGGTGGCGCAGCGGTAGAGTTGCTGCCTTACAGCGCTTACAGCTCCATTGACCTGGGTTCGATCCTGACTACGGGTGCTTGTCTGTACGGAGATTGCACGTTCTGCCCGTGACCTGCGTGGGTTTTCTCCGAGATCTTCGGTTTCCTCCCATACTCCACAGACGTACCGGTTTGTAGGTTAATTGGCTTGGAGTAAATGGAAAAATTGTCTCGTGTGTGTAGGATGATGTTAGTGTGCGGGGATCGCTGGTCGGCGTGGAATCGGTGAGCCCAAGGGCCTGTTTCCGCACTGTATATCTAAACTAAACAGAAGATAGCCTAGGAAACAGCTTGCTGCAGAATGATTATAGGGTCATTAAGCATGGAAACAGTCAATAGACCATAGATGCAGGAGTAGGCCATTCGGCCCTTCGAGCCAGCACCGCCATTCAATGCGATCATGGCTGATCATCAACAATCAGTACCCCGTTCCTGCCTTCTCCCCATATCCCCTGACCCTGCTGTCTTTAAGAGCCCTACCTAGCTCTCTCTTGAAAGTATCCAGTGAACCGGCTAGAGAAATTAACCAGAGAAGTCCCTTCGGCCCGTCATGTCCATGCCAATCAGTGGGCACCCATCCATATGAAACCCATTATCTGCCTGAAGTTAGCAATTGATAGGCGATTTAAGTGCTCATCTCATAGAAACATAGAAACATAGAAAATTGGTGCAGGAGTAGGCCATTCGGCCCTTCGAGCCTGCACCACCATTCAATATGATCATGGCTGATCATCCAACTCAGTATCTTGTACCTGCCCTCTCTCCATACCCCCTGATCCCTTTAGCCACAAGGGCCACATCTAACTCCCTCTTAAATATAGCCAATGAACTGGCCTCAACTACATTCTGTGGCAGAGAATTCCACAAATTCACCACTCTCTGTGTGAAAAATGTTTTTCTCATCTCGGTCCTAAAAGATTTCCCCCTTATCCTTAAACTGTGACCCCTTGTTCTGGACTTCCCCAACATCGGGAACAATCTTCCTTCATCTAGCCTGTCTGACCTCTTAAGAATTTTGTAAGCTTCTATAAGATCCCCCCTCAATCTTCTAAATTCTAGCGAGTACAAGCCGAGTCTATCCAGTCTTTCTTCATATGAAAGTCCTGACATCCCAGGAATCTGCCTGGTGAACCTTCTCTGTACTCCCTCTATGGCAAGAATGTCTTTCCTCAGATTAGGAGACCAAAACTGTACGCAATACTCCAGGTGTGGTCTCACCAACACCACGTACAACTGCAGTAGAACCTCCCTGCTCCTATACTCAAATCCTTTTGCTATCTCGATATCTCTTAAGCTGTCATCTCTCAATAGACAGTAAGTGCTGGTTTTGTCAGTTACACCCACATTTATCTAAAAACCTCTTCCCTCATAGAATTCTCTTCCCTCATTGTGCCCCAACACAAATAATTATCAATCACTATTTTACAGGAAGGCGGATTACCGCATTTTCCTAAATCACAATTATGATTCCACCTTAGAAGTATTTACATGGGGAAGTTTCACGGATGTGTCTTCAGTTTTTTAGTTTAGTTTAGCGATACAGGGCGGAGGTTCGGCCAACCGAGTCCGCGCCGACCAGCGATCACCCCGTACACTAGCACTATCCTACACACACTAGTGCCAATTTACAGATTTTTACCCGAAGCCAATAAACCTACAAACCTGCACGCCTTTGGATTGTTGGAGGAAGCCGGAGCATCCGGAGAAAATCCACGCGGGTCAAGGGGAGGACGTGCAAACTCCGTATAGACAGCGCCCGTGGTCGGGATCGAACCCAGGTCTCTGGGGCTGTGAGACAGCAACTCTACCGCTGCGCCACTGTGCCGACTCACTCTGGACGGAGATCAAAATGCTCTGGCGTCTTTCACCGAGTCGATGATTGGAGAAACGGTCACCAGCGGTCACTCTCGCGCTGCGCCAACCATGTGTGCTCACGTGTTTTTTTAAAAGCGTGTCTTCAAATTATTACATTATCTGATCTTTCATTTGTGAAGGTAGACAAAAACGCTGGCGAAACTCAGTGGGTGAGGCAACATCTACAGAGCGAAGGAATAGGTGACGTTTCGGGTCGAGACCCCATTTCAGACTGATGTGGAGGTTGGGGGGGCGGGAAGAAGAAAGGAGGAGGCGGAGACAGTGGGCTGTGGGAGAGCTGGGAAGGGGAGGGGAAGGAGGGAGAAAGCAAGGACTACCTGAAATTGGAGAAGTCAATGTTCATACCGCTGGGGTGTAAACTGCCCGAGTGAAATATGAGGTGCTGCTCCTCTAAATTTACGGTGGGACTCACTCTGGCCATGGAGGAGGCCCAGGACAGAAAGGTCGGATATGGAATGGGAGGGGGAGTTGAAGTGTTGGGAACACCGGGAGATCAGGTTGGTTATTGCGGACTGAGCGGAGGAAAAATTAAATATTTCATTTGTGAATATTAATTAGATTATTCGGTTGGCATGCTTGGCAATTCTTTCGCAGGTTACGTGACTATTCCAGTTTATTTAACCTTCAATGTAATACATTGGGCGGTCACGGTGGCGCAGCGGTAGAGTTGCTGCCTTACAGCGAATGCAATGCCTGAGACCCGGGTTCGGTCCCGACCACGGGTGCTGTCTGTACGGAGTTTGTACGTTCTCCCCGTGACCCGCGTGAGTTTTCTCTGGGATCTCCGGTTTCCTCCCACACTCTGAAGACGTACAGGCTTGTAGGTTAATTGGCTTGGTGTAAATGTAAATTGTCCCTAGCGTGTGTAGGATAGTGCCAGTGTGCGGGGTGATCGCTGGTCGGCGTGGACTGACGGGCCTGTTTCCCTCGCTGTCTCTCGAAGCCAAGTGGGAGGTTGTGGACATTCAACTAGTTCTGAAGAAGGGCCTCGACCCGAATCATCAGCCATTTCTCCCTCGCTGCCTGTCCCGCTGAGTTAAAGGTCTGCCCGACTGCGATGTATTCGGCGACTGCCGGCATCATTGACTGACGTATAAGGTCACCGAAATATACGCGGCGTGACGACGTATTGACGTGCGTTTTTTTTTCAAGTGTCTCAACATTTTTTTTGCCACCGCTGGATTTTGAAATGTTCAAAACCTTTCGGCGACCCTGATATGACGCCGGCAGTCGCCGGAAAAAATCGGCAAGTGGGACAGGCCCTTTACTCCAGCATGGTGGCCGATTGGGAAAGGGGGAGATGCAGCGAGACCTGGGTGTCATGGTACACCAGTCATTGAAGGTAGGCATGCAGGTGCAGCAGGCAGTAAAGAAAGCGAATGGTATGTTGGCTTTCATTGCAAAAGGATTTGAGTATAGGAGCAGAGAGGTTCTACTGCAGTTGTACAGGGTCTTGGTGAGACCACACCTGGAGTATTGCGTACAGTTTTGGTCTCCAAATCTGAGGAAGGACATTATGCCATAGAGGGAGTACAGAGAAGGTTCACCAGACTGATTCCTGGGATGTCAGGACTGTCTTATGAAGAAAGACTGGATAGACTTGGTTTATACTCTCTAGAATTTAGGAGATTGAGAGGGGATCTTATAGAAACTTACAAAATTCTTAAGGGGTTGGACAGGCTAGATGCAGGAAGATTGTTCCCGATGTTAGGGAAGTCCAGAACAAGGGGTCACAGCTTAACGATAAAGGGGAAATCCTTTAAAACCGAGATGAGAAGAACTTTTTTTCACACAGAGAGTGGTGAATCTCTGGAACTCTCTGCCACAGAGGGTAGTTGAGGCCAGTTCATTGGCTATATTTAAGAGGGAGTTAGATGTGGCCCTTGTGGCTAAGGGGATCAGGGGGTATGGAGAGAAGGCAGGTACGGGATACTGAGTTGGATGATCAGCCATGATCATATTGAATGGCGGTGCAGGCTCGAAGGGCCGAATGGCCTACTCCTGCACCTAATTTCTATGTTTCTATTTTGTGTCTATCTTTGGTTTAAACCAGCACCTGCAGTTCCTTCCTACACAACTGGGGAAAGGGCCAGCTCGTAGCGAGTGAAACCCCCCCTGATCTGCGTTGCGTTATGAACACTACAGTGCATTGTCTTTCCTGAGTGTTGTTTGTTGAAGGAAGGGAAATATTGTGCCTCTTGGTTTGCTTATGAAAAGAAAACTTTCGGTTATTTCACTCCCTCTGGAGCTTTCTGCTTGATTATAGCCCTGGGTTCTGATTGCTGAGATAGCAATTAAGAGCTTCCTGAGTATAATGGCTTGTGACATGAGGTCGGTCAATTGAAGTACTTGTGGCTAAATGCTAACAATGTCCTACCTTCAATTACAGAGAGCCGAACGTGGTTAATCAAACTACGTCAGCCCCCGACAAAACAGTTCTTGGCAAGCCTTCAGGTCAGCTTTATGTAGAATCTGAGCTGGCAGCCCTTGACAACACAGAATCTGGTAGCCCTTTGGTGTAGAAGCAACGCTGCCTCAGTAAACTCAACCCGATGTTTGAAGCCAAAACACTAATCTATTCATAGATTCAGAGACTCGTACAGCGTGGAAACGAGCCCCTTCAGCCCGACTTGCCCACGCAGACCAACATGCCCCATATACACTAGTCCCACCTGCCCGTGTTCGGCTCAAATCCCTCCAAACATGTCCTATCCATCTCCCTGTCTAAATAGACAAAAGAACAATATACAATGGGTGCAGGAGTAGGCCATTCAGCCCTTCAAGCCAGCACCGCCATTCAATGTGATCATGGCTGATCATCCACAATCAGTACCCCTTTCCTGCCTTCTCCCCATATCCCCTGATTCCACTATCTTTAATAGACAAGGGGACAATAGACAATAGGTGCAGGAGTAGGCCATTCGGCCCTTCGAACCAGCACCGCCATTCGATGTGATCATGGCTGATCTTCCACATTCAATACCCTGTTCCTGCCTTCTCCCCTTATCCCCTGACTCCGCTATCTTTAAGAGCCCTATCTAGCTCTCTCTTGAAAACATCCAGATAATCGGCCTCCACCGCCCTCTGAGGCAGAGAATTCCACAGACTCACAACTCTCTGTGAGAAAACGTGTTTCCTCATCTCCGTTCTAAATGGCTTACTCCTTATTCTTAAACTGTGGCCTCTGATTTCTGGACTCCCCCAACATAGGGAGGCCTGGATAGAGTGCAATGGGCAGGATGTTTCCATTAAGGCAGTGTAGACTTGATGGGCCGAATGGCCTAATTCTGCTCCTGGAATTTATGAACTTATGGAACCTGAGGGGTTACTTTTTTTCACACAATGGGTGGTGTGTGTGTGTGGAACGAGCTGCCGGAGGAGGTATTTGAGGCAGGGACTTTTGCAACGTTCAACAAACATTTTAAGAAGCACTCAGGGATAGTTTCTTCATAACAAGAGGAGTTGAGTATAGGAGCAAAGAGGTTCTTCTGCAGTTGTACAGAGCCCTAGTGAGACCACACCTGGAGTATTTTGTGCAGTTTTGGTCCCCTACTTTGAGGAAGAACATTCTTGCTATTGAGGGAGAGCAGCGTAGGTTTACAAGGTTAATTCCTGCGATGGCGGGACTGTCATATGCTGAGAGAATGGAGCAGCTGGGTTTGTATACTCTGGAGTTTAGAAGGATGAGCGTGGATCTTATGGAAACATATAAGATTGTTAAAGGTTTGGACACGTTGGAGGCAGGAAACATGTTCCCGATGTTGGGGGAGTCCAGAACCAGGGGCCACAGTTTAAGAATAAAGGGTAAGCCATTTAGAACGGAGATGAGGAAACACTTTTTCACACAGAAAGTTGTGAGTCTGTGGAATTCTCTGCCTCAGAGGGCGGTGGAGGCCGGTTCTCTGGATACTTTCAAGAGAGAACTAGATAGGGCTCTTAAAGATAGCGAAGTCAGGGGATATGGGGAGAAGGCAGGATGATCAGCCATGATCACATTGAATGGTGGTGCTGGCTCGATGGGCCGAATGGCCTTCTCCTGCTCCTATTGTCTATTGTCTATAATCTCATTCCAAAATTATCCTGAAATTCTTGTGTCATCTTTGCTGGAAGCTAGCTGAGAGTCATTAAGGCAAACTAGACCATAATTACTGCTTTGCAAATGTCTTGCCCCGAATTTTATATATGTGCATTTTAATTCCTGAGCATAAATATTTCATATCAGGCATCCAATTTCCAAATACTTTTTTTTTTTTAATGTTTATTTATGATATTTTAGCTCCTACCTTAATCATATACGAATGTTTCAACTTTTTATTGCATTTTCCATGAAATGTCAAAATAGTTCACTTCATATTGCATTTTTCCCATCCCGGTTTGCTGTCTGTGGAACATGATTGTTTTCTCTGGCAACTTAATGAAGTAAAGCCTTCCTCTCCGCATCCTCAGAGATGAAGCTTGCCTTCATCGGGCAGGGGCATCGAGTACAAGAGTCAGGTAGTCCCCAAGTACTCTCGCCAACTCCTACAGATGCGCCGTAGAAAGCATTTCACCGGGAAGCGCCACAGCTCCGTCCAAGACCGCAGCGAATCGTGGACGCAGCCCAGACCATCACACGAACCAACCTCCCTTCCATTGACTCCATCTACACCTCACGCTGCCTCGGCAAGGCCAGCAGCACAATCAAGGACCAGTCGCACCCCGGCCAATCCCTCTTCCCCCCTCTCCCATTGGCCAAGAGGTACAGAAGTGTGTAAACGCACACCTCCAGATTCAGGGGCAGTTTCTTCCCAGCTGTTATCAGGCAACTGAACCATCCTACCACAACCAGAGAGCAGTACTGAACTACTATCCACCTCTTTTGTGACCATCAGACTATCTTACTGGCTTTATCTTGCACTAAACATTGTTCCCTTATCATGTATCTGTACTCTGCGAATGGCTCGATTGTAATCGTGTGTAGTCTTTCCGCTGACTGGTTAGCACGCAACAAGATGATTGTTTTCCGTGTTGTATCTCCGGTTGCTTTGCGGCCTAACATCATGGAGCTGGCAGCCTTGCTTGAGACTGAATTTGAGCCCCACCGCGGGGCTGTGGTTTACTATCGGAGCCTGTGATCCCTTGCCTGGGATCGATGCTCCAACATAGAGAATCTTGCAGTCTCGGCTAGAGACCGATGTCGGGAAGCTCCAAATGACGCCGAAGGTTTCGACTAGTCCCGACCCGGGGTCCGATCGCCCGGTGTGATGGAGCTGAGATTACCCCCCAATGCGGGAGCTCGATCGCACTGACGCGGAGGTCCCGACCACCGGCTACGGGAGCCAAGATGGAAGGCTCCAGGCCCCCGACCGCGGGAGAACAAAGAAGGGAAGAGATTGAACTTTTTTTCACCTACCATCACAGTGAGGAATGTGGAGGAGTCACTGTGGTGGATGTTTATGTTAAAATGTATTTTGTGTGTTTTGTTGCTTTTTATTGGTACGACTGTACGGCAAATGAAATTCCTCGTATATTGCAAAACATACGTCGGACTATCGTTGATCGGACTTTGCTGACTTTACCTTGCACTAAGCATTATTCCCTTATCATGTATCTGCGAACGGCTCGATTGTAATCATGTATTGTCTTTCCGCTGACTAGTTAGCGCGCAACAAAAGCTTTTCACTGTACCTCGGTACACGCAACAATAAACCGAACTTACACTGAAAAAAAAGTCAGAAACTCATGACACAACTTTATAGGAAGGAACTGCAGATGCTGGGTTAAACCAAAGTTAGACACAAACAGCTGGAGTAACTCAACGGGGCAGACAGCACCTCTGGGAAAAGGGAATGGGTGACGTTTCGGGTTGAGACTTTCTTCAGACTGAAATCTTTCCCCTGACTCTCAGTCTGAAGAAGGGTCTCGACCCGAAAGGTCACCCATTCCTTCTTTCCAGAGATGATGTCTGGCCCGCTGGGTTACTCCAGCTTTTTGTGGCTACATACAGCTTTATAAGACTTTGGTGAGGATGCATGCAGAGAATTGCACGCAGTTCTGGTCGCCCCCATTACAGGAAGCATGTGGAAGCTTTGGAGAGGATTTAAAATACGTTTTTCTGACTGGATGGATTTGTGAGCATGAGACCTTACAGACATTTATATTACTAAGCAAGACACAGAGAGAGTAAGCAATCAGAATTTATTTCCGGGGTGGAAATGTCAAAGACAAATGCGGCACGGTGGCACAGTGCCAGAGACCATAACTACGGGCGCTGTCTGTACGGAATTTGTACGTTCTCCCCGTGACCTGCGTGGGTTTTCTCCGGGTGCTCCGGTTTCCTCCCACACTCCAAAGACGTACAGGTTTGTAGATTAATTGGCTTCGGTAAAATTGTAAATTGTTCCCAGTGTGTGTTGGATAGTGTTAGTGTGCGGGGATCGCTGGTCGGCACGGACTCAGCGGGCCGAAGGGCCTGTTTCCGCGCTGTATCTCATAAATCTAAATTCTAAAGCCTCCCTCTTCAAAGTCTTGAGTGTGCTTGTTTAGACACCTGCCAAACAATGAAAATTACCAATCTGTTCCAAATGGGAGTGGGAGGAGAGAACAGGTAGGCCTGAAACAAAATGACAGTTAAAATGCTTCAAAATAATTACTGAAAACTTTACTGGCTGGCACGCTGTAATTCACAAAAATTATTGCCAAGACGATCTCCGTTGAAAGGAAGGCAAAATAAAGTTACAAATCTAATTAAGGGCTTGGACACGCTAGAGGCAGGAAACATGTTGTTGAACTATTGTGGCCCTAGTGAGACCACACCTGGAGTATTGTGCGCAGTTTTGGTCTCCAAATTTGAGGAAGGATATTCTTGTTATTGAGGGAGTGCAGCGTAGGTTCACAAGGTTAATTCCCGGGATGGCGGGACTATCATATGCTGAGAGAATGGAGCAGCTGGGCTTGTACACTCTGGAGTTTAGAAGGATGAGAGGGCATCTCATTGAAACATATAAGATTATTAAGGGGTTGGACACGCTAGAGGCAGGAAACATGTTCCCGATGTTGGGGGAGTCCAGAACCAGGGGCCACAGTTTAAGAATAAGGGGTAAGCCATTTAGAACGTAGACGAGGAAACACTTTTTCGCACAGAGAGTTGTGAGTCTGTGGAATTCTCTACCTCAGAGGGCGGTGGAGGCCAGTTCTCTGGATTCTCTTGAGAGTATCCAGAGAACCGGCCTCCACCACCCTCTCTTGAGAGCTAGATAGGGCTCTTAAAGATAGCGGAGTCAGAGGATATGGGGAGAAGGCAGGAACGGGGTACCCCCCCCCCACATCAGTCTGAAGAAGGGTCTCAACCCAAAACGTCACCTATTCCTTCGCTCCATAGATGCTGCCTCACCTGCTGAGTTTCTCCAGCATTTTTTTTTCCAGCATCTGCAGTTCCTTAAACAGTCGGGCTATCCTTGATCGGACATGGCAGGCTTTACCTTGCACTAAACATTATTCCCTTTATCATGTATCTGTACACTGTAAATGGCATGATTGTAATCATGTATTGTCCTTCCGCTGACTGGATAGTAACAAAAGCTTGTCGCTGTACCTTGGTACATGTGACAATAAACTAAACTGAACTGCAGATTGAGCTTAATCATACAGGAAGCATTGATATTCTGAGCAAACTGTTCAATAACGCACACAATGAACTAATGCCTGGGCTAAGACTGATATCGATTCAAATTCTGCTCGAGTCTTTGAACATTTGAAGGTCCTTTGTTGTATTTAATTTTTCTATCAAAAACACATCAGGTTCCTTAATGTAATCGGACAGACTACACTGTATTTAAAGTCATGTCTACCTAACAACTCATTATTGGTGGCCACTCTCTGATGTCAAGGAATTGTGCTATTCATCATCATCGACGGTCACTCGAAACGAGTATGACTGTCCTCTCATGGAGGACGCCCGTGCGTGACTTTGTTCAACGTGGGGAGACTGGTGCACAGACAGCCACCCCACGGTCCTTGACAGATCTGGGTCAGGATCCAGTGGCACGGAGTCCAAGACGACTGGAGACCCTTTTCTGCTGCAGCCTCCATCCATCCGCCTTCCCAGCCGTTGTGACGCTCCACTAAGGTCAGCCATCGTCCTCCGCCTGTTCCACCGTTGAGGTCTTGGTTGGATTGCTCTGTCAGAGACCTCCCCCTCGACCTTACCGCCATGGGTGGCCCTACCAGGAGCGTAGATAGCTCCAGACGGCATCGCTATCAGGATCTCAGGTCCACACACAAGCTTCTCCACCACGACAAGGTGACAATCCACGGAGAACTATAATGATAATCACCTAAGGATTTAGTTCCTTGGAAGAAAATATTTATTTTGACTCCGTGTCCCATCAGTGGCTTATTTTTTCCATGGAAATGGTATGTTAGATTTTCTTTTGATTAATATAGTTACAGTCATACAGTTGACGAGGCCACATTTGGGGTATTGTGTTCAGTTTTGGCCGCCATGTTATGGGAAAGATGTTGTCACAGCGGGTAGAGTTGCTACCTCACAGCGTCAGAGACCCGATTTGGATCCTGACTATGGGCGCTCTCTGTACGTATTTTTGTACGTTCTCCCCGTGACCTGCGTGGGCTTTCTCCGGGAGCTCCGGTTTCCTCCCACACTCCGAAGTCTTATAGCTCTGTAGGTTAATTGACTTCGGTAAAAATTGTAACTTGTCCCAAGTGCGTATGGGATAGTGTTAGCATGTGGGGGTCGCTGATCAGCACGGACTCGGTGGGCTGAAGGGCCAGTTTCTGCTCTGTATCTGTACCTTTGACCTAAAGTAAACTAAAACTACCCTCACAGATGAAGGCCAATGTGGCAAAAGCCTTCTTTACCCTCCATCTACCTGTGACCACAGGTGAGATTTGTTTACACAGAGAGGTCACATCACCGAATGAATAGCAAGGAACAGCAGATGCTGGTTTAAACCAAAGACAGACACAAAATTCTGGAGTAACTCAGCGGGTCAGGCAACATCTCTGAAGAGGAGGAATGGGTGACGTTTAACAGTGCGTGCATAACTCGTTATCACCCAGCCCACAGCCAACAATGGATCATTGTGGGCTCCATTTTTCCATGATCATCGTAGCGATTTGCATTTCTTCCATTCATTTGTCCTATATCTCTCGTTTCCCTTTCCCCCGACTCTCAGCCTGAAGATGGGCCTCGACCCGAAACATCACCCATTCTTTCTCTCCAGAGATGCTGCCTGTCCCGCTGAGTTGCTCCAGTATTTCTTGTCTGCTGCCAAATGTATGGTATTTGGGCCAACCTTAACTCAACTTGATGTCGTCAAGCTGGAGAGGGTACAGGGAAGATTTACGAGGATGTTGCCAGGACTCGAGGGTCTGAGCTAAAGGGACAGTAGCGTACAGTTTTGGTCTCCTAATCTGAGGAAAGACATTCTTGCCATAGAGGGAGTACAGAGAAGGTTCACCAGACTGATTCCTGGGATGTCAGGACTTTCATATGAAGAAAGGCTGGATAGACTCGGCTTGTACTCGCTAGAATTTAGAAGATTGAGGGGGATCTTATAGAAACTTACAAAATTATTAAGGGGTTGGACAGGCTAGATGCAGGAAGATTGTTCCCGATGTTGGGGAAGTCCAGAACAAGGGGTCACAGTGTAAGGAGAAGGGGGAAATCTTTTAGGACCGAGATGACAAAAACATTTTTCACACAGAGAGTGGTGAATCTCTGGAATTCTCTGCCACAGAAGGTAGTTGAGGCAAGTTCATTGGCTATATTTAAGAGGGACTTAGATGTGGCCCTTGTGGCTAAAGGGATTAGGGGGTATGGAGAGAAGGCAGGTACAGGATACTGAGTTGTATGATCAGCCATGATCATATTGAATGGCGGTGCAGGCTCGAAGGGCCGAATGGCCTACTCCTGCACCTATTTGCTATGTTTCTATGAGAGGTTGAGCAGGCTGGGTCTCTATTCCATGGAGCGCAGGAGGATGAGGGGTGATCTAATGGAGGTGTATAAAATCATGAGAGGAATAGATCGGGAAGATGCACAGAGTCTCTTGCCCAGAGTAGGGGAATCGAGGACCAGAGGACACAGGTTTAAAGCGAGGGGGAAAAGATTAAATAAGAATCTGAGCGGTGACTTTGTCACACAAAGGGTGGTGGGTGTGTGGAACGAGCTGCTAGAGGAGGTAGTTGAGGCTGGGATTATCCCAACGTTTAAGAAACATTTCGACAGGTGCATGGATAGGACCGGTTTAGCGGGATATGGGCCAGTGGGACTAGCTTAGCTGGGGCAAGTTAGGCTGAAGGGCCTGTTTGCACTCTGTGTCACTCTATCACTTGTAATTAGCTGAGGTGTGTGAACCTGTACAATCTGCCACCTACTTCAGTAACATACAGTCTGAATCATAACAGTTTTAATCATTCATTTGCTAACCGTGACTGATGATACTGTGAGTGGATCTCTGTTAATACGAGTTTCTGTCTGCCTTCCGTGAAAACGACAATAAGAGAGAGGTTAACTCCGAGCTGAGGGAGCCCTCCCGGGAGAGAGATTCCGGATGAACCATATCCCAATGAAATGACAGCAAAATAAATCACCCAGTGTTTGCAGAGACTGATGCTGCAAATTTCTGGAAAGATTTTAATTGTATTGCTCAATGAGAGAGAGCCGCGATCGCTGAAGGCCAACGAGTGAAAAGATAAAGACTTCATCGGCGTGAAACACTCAACAATACAAAAAAATATATATAGCGGTGGAAGGCAAAGACTTCCAATTAAAACGGGGAATAGATCGGTTCAGAACTCTTGGAAGAAGAGGAGGAAAATAAGAAGTGTTACATTTATGCAACATTTTTTTCGAGATGAGCATTTGAATGAACTGGGCCTGTACTCGCTGTAGTTTAGGAGGATGAGGGGTAGGGTTGCCAACTTTCTCACTACAAAATACGGGACAAAATGTCAAAATGCGGGACAAATTCCCGGCGGCAATTCGTTGACCGACTCGGCCGTGGCTGGGTGAATGATGAGTTGGCCCCGGGTGCTGGACTGCACACAAAGTTTTTACAAAATGTTAAATGGTCAGCTCGACATAGATTACAAGACCGATACCAAACCCAAACCAATTAGGAGCAGACGAGGGCATTCGATGCAATTTGTGATCCCAGCTACAAAGACAGACGTGGACAGCAATTCGTTCTTCCCCCCGCACAATTAAAGCATGGAATAATCTCCACCCACTAGGGTTACCCAACCAGACGCAACTACATTTAAAGTAGCTCTTTCTTCCCAATAACCCTTTCTGGCTTAAGCCCTCCCTCCCTTCACCACCTCCAGTTTAAATTCCATTTGGGATATTTGGGAGGACCAAGAAACCAAGAACAAGTAAAAGCCCAGCCGGCGGGCCAGCCGAGGAGTTTTGGCCCGGGGGCAGCGCGACATGCAAGGTCCGGCGCCCCGTCCAACTCGTGAACCGATGATCGGCCGTGAGACGGAGGAGGTGGTGGTGGTGTCGGCGGTAAGCGAAGGTCCGAAGGTCAGACAGCTGGCCGGGCTGCCGACCGACTGACGGGGCCACGGGCGAGGCGCTGCTGCTGCTGCTGCTGCTGCACTCCATGAGCTGCACTATGTTGGGACGGGTGAGGCGGTGCCGGACACGGGCCCGACAGTCTGACCCGACAGTCCACTCGACCCGACTCAAACCAATTTAGCCCAATATACGGGACGTCCCGGCTAATACGGCAACCCTAATGACGGGGGGACCTCATTGAGACATACCAAATAGTGAAAGGCTTGGATGGAGTGGACGTGGAGAGGATGATGAGGGAGGGAAATCAAGGGCTACTTGAAGTTAGAGAAGTCAATGTTCATACCGCTGGGGTGTAAGCTGCCCAGGCAACATATGTGCTGTTCCTCCAATTTGCGCTGGGCCTCACTCTGACAGTGGAGGAGGCCCAGGACAGAAAGGTCAGTGTGGGGAATGGGAGGGGGAGTTGAAGTGTTGAGCAACCGGGAGATCATGTACATTTAGGCGGACTGAGCAGAGGTGTTCAGCTAAACGATGGCCGAGCCTGCGCTTGGTCTCGCCGATATATAGGAGTCCGCACCTGGAGCAGTGGATACAGCAGGTGAGGTTTGAGGAAGTGCTGTGCAAGTGAACCTCTCTGTCTCACCTGGAAAGGGTTGTCGGGGTCCTTGGACAGAGTCGAGGGAGGAGGTATTGCATCTCCTGCGGTTACTGGGGAAGGTACCTGCGGAGGGGGGGGGTTGCATGGGAAGGGAGTAGGTAAACTAGTGGGAGGGTCTCCTTTCTAAGGTATGTCCTTTTATTCAGAGGCTGTAACCTCTGGTCCTAGACTCTCCCACAAGAGAAAACATCATCTCCACATACAAGATACATTTATTTGTCACATGTAAAATGTGACCACCACACAGCCATACAATAAAATAAATTACACAACACAAACGATAGAGTTCAACATAAAACATCCCCTCACAGCAGAATCAAACGTTTCCCACTGTGAGGGAAGGCAGCCAAGCCAGCCATCTTCCTCTAATTTTGTGTCCATCTTCAAGTCAAGTCACTTTTATTTCTACAGCACATTTAAAAAACAACTCTCGTTGACCAAAGTGCTTTACATTGGTGGAGGTACTAACGTTATACAACAGTGGTTCACAGATTAAGTACACACATAAATACATACATGTAGCCCTCCCTCAGAGGACGTCAAGAAAGGCTTATAGAAACTTACAAAATTCTTAAGGGGTTGGACAGGCTAGATGCAGGAAGATTGTTCCCGATGTTGGGGAAGTCCAGGACAAGTGGTCACAGCTTAAGGATAAGGGGGAAATCCTTTAAAACCGAGATGAGAAGAACTTTTTTCACACAGAGAGTGGTGAATCTCTGGAACTCTCTGCCACAGAGGGTAGTCGAGGCCAGTTCATTGGCTATATTTAAGAGGGAGTTAGATGTGGCCCTTGTGGCTAAGGGGATCAGGGGGTATGGAGAGAAGGCAGGTACGGGATACTGAGTTGGATGATCAGCCATGATCATATTGAATGGCGGTGCAGGCTCGAAGGGCCGTATGGCCTACTCCTGCACCTAATTTCTATGTTTCTATGTTGAGAGTAAAGATGAGTTTTAAATCTCCACTTAAAGGAGTTGATGGAGGGGGCAGTTCTGATGGGAAGAGGGATGATGTTCCACAGTCTTCGTAGTAAACCAGTGTCTGCAGTTCTTACTTACACCTGCTGTTTTTGCTTAAAGCTGTAATTGAGTGTCCCTGTCTACTGGGGAATTATTGTTGTCCAACAAGAAGTCCCCACCCTGTAATTATGCAGAGTTCTCGCTTGCTAAACATAACATTAACCACCACAGATTAACTTGCCTCAAAGAAAAGTATTTGCCTGTAGCTTGGACTCTTGCATCTGAGAGACAACTCTAATTTAATAAGCATTTGCCATGCATGTGAGTCAGCACAGTGTCATTCAGCGGCGCGCTTTGCACAGCGCGCTTTAGGGCAGCACGGTGGCGCAGTGGTGGAGTTGCTGCCTAATGGGCCTGTCCCACTTAGGCAACTTTTTACGTGACTGCAGGAGACTGTGCAGTCGCCACATGTTCGCGGGTGGTTGCCGGGGAGTTGCCTTCATGGCCGTGAGGAGTTTCCCCGCATTCTGGGAACTAGTCGCGGCCTCATTATGGTCGCCGAGAATTTTTGAACAGGCTGGAATTTAGAGGGATGAAACATATCAAATTCTTACGGGTACAGGGTAGATGCAGGAAAAATGTTCTCCCTGTTGGGGGAGCCCAGATCCAAGGACCACAGTTTAAAAATAAGAGGAAGGCCATTTAGGACCGGGTTGAGGACAAATCTTTTTCACCCAGAGAGTTGTGAATCTGTGGAATTCTCTGCCACAGAAAGCAGTGGAGGCCAATTCGTGGGGATGTTTTCAAGAGAGTTAATGGCCTGTCCCACTTAGGCGATTTTTTAGGCGACTACCGGCAAACGCCATATTCGTAGCAGGTCGCCGAAAAAATGGCAACTGGATCCCCCTCCACACCCACGATAATGTCCACGACAATGTCTACAACAACCGATCACCTAGTCGACGTGAAACTACGGCAAGCTACCGACAACCGGCGGACAATTGGGACGTCCACCTGCGACCACACCTACGACAGCCTACGTCCACCCTGTCGGCGACAACTGAAGACAATTCAGTCGCCGGTACCTGTCGCCGGTTGACGTAGGTTGACGTAGGTAGTTAGGCGTTTCCCCCTCCTGGTGAATGCTATGTACTTACCTTTCTCTGTTTCTCTCCCGAGTACAGGCCTCGTGGCTGTGAGTCTGGAATCAAGGGGTTAAAGGCTCCTGTACCCGATTGGCCAAGCTGCATCAGGTGACGGGTGACTCATCTGAAGCTTAAATACCAGAGCTTCCCAGGATTCTCTTTCTTCTTCGTCGACCCTGACTGTTGAGCAGACTGCTGGTGTGAGCTGAGGGAGGCCTGGCCACATGGCATAGAACTTTGTGTACTTTCACCATTCCTTGGTAACAAATATTGAATTGGGACGGATAAGGGCTGACCTTAGTGTTTTCGTGTATTTAGTTTCAAGGTTATATCTTTTTAGGCAGGTTTTAGAGTCTCCGGTTCGACGGTCCATCATGTGGCTGGCTGGAGCATTGTTAAATTGTTTGTCAGTTCATCCATATCCCTGACTGGGTTGTTTAAATCAGGTTTGGGTTTTGTGTTCCATTGAATAATTAAAACTATTTCTGAACTTGAACCTGGTTTTTGCCTTGTGTTACGCGGCTCTGAAGAACCTGCATTCGGGAGTCGTAACAGTAGTCGCCAATGGAATTCGCCGAAGTCAGCAGCCTGCGGCGACAACCTACGACAGCACCTGCGTCCGGAGAAGTCAAGCTGCGCTCATTGGCACCAACCCACAGTTGCCGGAAATGTTTGAACACGTTGGAAAATCGACCAGAAAGACGCTACGACTCTTTGGCCGACTGAGGAGACGACTCACGACCGTACAGGCGACACCCCGGCGACAGCCTAGTTGTCTGTAGTCGTCTAAAAAATCACCTAAGTGGGACTGGCCCTTTAGATTTAGCTCTTATGGTAAATGGAACCAAGGGATATGGGGAAAAGGCAGGAACGGGGCACTGATTTAGAATGATCAGCGATTATTATATTGAATGGCGGTGCTGGCTCGATGGGCCGAATGTCCTTCTCCTGCACATTGTTTTCTATGTTTCTATGCTGCTCTGTTTCAAATTAGAAACATTGAGCCAGTGGGGGTAGAGCAGTGTTTTGCGATGCTGAGCCGGGGCAGTTTAAAGTGCTTTGCGCAGACTCATTAGAGGGGGGGAAGGAACCGGTGACAATTTTTGGTCTGCAATTCCTTCGGGGGAGACAGAGACTTGCTTTACCATACTGTGATACAGTTGGTAAGGATCCTCTCGCCTGTGCCGAGGTTCCCAGAATGGAGGAGGAGCTGGCGACTCTCGGAGCTGGGACGCAGAGGAGCCTGATCGAGGACCAGAAAAAATCGGAGCTGGGACGGCCCAGCAGCAGCGAGCTCTTAGGGTAAATGGAACCAAGGAGCGGGGGAAAAGGCAGGACAGCGGATTTTAGCCCGGCCATTCAGATTGAATGGGACGGCGGCTCGATGGGCAGCGGTCCTTCTCCGGCTTATTTTCTACGCCGTTTCTATGCATTTGTTTCAAATTAGAAACAGATGGTGATTTACACGAAATGACACAAAGTGCTGGAGTATCTCAATGTGTCTGCTGTAATGCACTGTGTTCTATATTTGCACTCACACTGATGCAGCTAGTAGACCTGCTTCCTTACAGAGGTTAGGATGACAACAGCTGGGGAGAAACTGTCTCTGAAACTGGAGGTGTGTGTATTTTCACACTTCTGTACCTCTTGCCCGATGGGAGAGGGGTGTACAAAATCATGAGAGGAATAGATCGGGTAGATGCACAGAGTCCCTTCCCCAGAGTAGGGGAATCGAAGACCAGAGGACATAGGTTTAAGGTGAAGGGGGAAAGATTTAATAGGAATCTGAGGGGTGACTTTTTCACACAAAGGGTGGTAGGTGTATGAGAACATTGAGGCTGGGACTATCCCATTGTTTAAGAAACAGTTAGACAGGTTTGACATGGATAGGACAGGTTTGGAGGGATATGGACCAAATGGGGTACTGATTGGGGATGATTAGCCATGATCACATTGAATGCCGGTGCTGGCTCGAAGGGCTGAATGGCCTACTCCTGCACCTTTTGTCTATTGTCTATTGTTTATTGTCAAATGCGGGCATGTGGGACTAGTGTAGCTGGGACATGTTGGCTGGTGTGGGCAGGTTGGGCTGAGGGGCCTGCTTCCACCATGTATCACTCTATGCCTCTATAAATCTAAGAGGTGAGATTAATCCTTGATTATGCTGGTGGCTTGCCGAGGCACCGTGATGTGTGGGTGGAGGTTGGTTTGCGTGATGGTCTGGGCTGCGTCCACAACTCTCTACAACACCTCCACGGGTCAGGCAGCATCTCCGGAGAACATGGATGGTTGACGTTCCGGGTCGGGACCCGTCCTCAGAAGCGAATGGAGTTGTTAATTGTGTTGGATTAAACCATGATGAAGATTAATTGGAATGTAAGCAATCTTGAACAGCTGCGGTAATTCAGGGTAGGCACAAAATGCTGGAGTAACTCAGTGGGACAGGCAGCATCTCTGGAGAGAAGGAATTTGTGCCACCTCGTGTCGAGACCCTGCTTCAGACATAGACATAGAAACATAGACAATAGGTGCAGGAGTAGGCCATTCGGCCCTTCGAGCCTGCACCGCCATTCGATATGATCATGGCTGATCATCCAACTCAGTATCCCATCACTGCCTTCGCTCCATACCCCCTGATCCCTTTAGCCACAAGGGCCACATCTAACTCCCTCTTAAATATAGCCAATGAACTGGCCTCAACTACCTTCTGTGGTAGAGAATTCCAGAGATTCACCACTCTGTGTAAAAAATGATTTTCTCATCTCAGTCCTAAAAGATTTCCCTCTTATCCTTAAACTGTGACCCCTAGTTCTGGATTTCCCCAACATCGGGAATAATCTTCCTGCATCTAGCCTGTCCAACCCCTTAAGAATTTTGTAAGTTTCTATAAAATCCCCCCTCAATCTTCTAAATTCTAGCGAGTACAAGCCGAGTCTATCCAGCCTTTCTTCATATGAAAGTCCTGCCATCCCAGGAATTAGTCTGGTGAACCTTCTCTGTACTCCCTCTATGGCAAGAATGTCTTTCCTCAGATTAGGAGACCAAAACTGTACGCAATACTCCAGGTGTGGTCTCACCAAGACTCTACATCATTGCCCTCATTCAGTCTAGCCCTGGAGTACGTGTTCTTAAGTATTAGTGAGAGAATTAAGCATTAGTGGATTGTCACCTTGTCGTGGTGGAGAAGCTTGTGTGTGGTCCAGAGATCCTGAGAGCGATGCCGTCTGGAGCTATCTACGCTCCTGGTAGGGCCACCCATGGCGGTAAGGTCGAGGGGGAGGTCTCTGACAAAGAGCAATCCAACCAAGACCTCAACGGTGGAACAGGCGGAGGACGATGGCTGACCTTAGTGGAGCGTCACAACGGCTGGGAAGGCGGATGGATGGAGGCTGCAGCAGAAAAGGGTCTCCGGTCGTCTTGGACTCCATGCCACTGGATCCTGACCCAGATCTGTCAAGGACCGTGGGGTGGCTGTCTGTGCACCAGTCTCCCCACGTTAAACAAAGTCACGCACAGGCGTCCTCCATGAGAGGACAGTCGTACTCGTTTCGAGTGACCGCCGATGATGATGAATAGCACAAATCCTTGACAACGGAGACCCGGGTTCGAACCCTGGTTTGTACGTTTTCCCCGTGACCTGCGTGGGTTTTCTCCGAGGTCTGCAGTTTCCTCCCACACTCCAAAGACGTCCAGGACAAATCGATGCCTCAAACTAATTCGCTATCACTTGTTATTCTTCGCAATGAAAGCAAAACGTAATTTTCTTTCCAAAAAGTGAAATTACATTACGGACAAGCAGCGCTGGTTCAACTACGTGGAGAAAGATCATAATGATATTAGCTTTAAATAATCCCATCTCGTTTCCCACGCAAGGGATGTAATTAAGGAATTATTTACCAGATGGGAATCTGCCAAATAGGGATTTTAAAACACCTACTATAAATCCTGCAAAATAATTCAAGTTGTGTATGATTCATTCCAAGCTGTATCATATTTTAAAGACTCATGCCAAGTACTTTAGACTAGTATTAGTTTAGAGATACAGCGCGGAAACAGACACTTCGGCCCACCGAGTCCGCGCCGACCAGCGATCCCCGCACCCTAACACTATCCTATACACACTAGGGATAATTTACACATAAATCACGCCAATTAACCTACAAATCTGTACGTCTTTGGAGTGTGGGTAGAAAATGAAGATCTCGGAGAAAACCCACGCAGGTCACGGGGAGAACATGCAAACTCCGTGCAGACAGCACCCGTAGAGCATTGAGTATAGAAGTTGGGATGTAATGTTAAAATTGTACAAGGCATTGGTGAGGCCAATTCTGGAGTATGGGGTACAATTTTGGTCGTCCAATTATAGGAAGGATGTCAACAAAATAGAGAGAGTACAGAGGAGATTTACTAGAATGTTGCCTGGGTTTCTGCAACTAAGTTACAGAGAAAGGTTGAACAAGTTAGGGCTTTATTCTCTGGAGCGCAGAAGGTTAAGGGGGGACTTGATAGAGGTCTTTAAAATGATGAGAGGAATAGACAGAGTTGACGTGGATAAGCTTTTCCCATTGAGAGTAGGGAAGATTCAAACAAGGGGACATGACTTGAGAATTAAGGGACAGAAGTTTAGGGGTAGCATGAGGGGGAACTTCTTTAATCAGAGAGTGGTGGCTGTGTGGAATGAGCTTCCAGTGAAGGTGGTGGAGGCAGGTTCGATTTTATCATTTAAAAATAAATTGGATAGGTATATGGATGGGAAAGGAATGGAGGGTTATGGTCTGAGCGCAGGTAGATGGGACTAGGGGAGAATAAGTGTTCGGCACGGACTTGTAGGGCCGAGATGGCCTGTTTCCGTGCTGTAATTATTAGGTGGTTATATGGTTATATACAGTAGTCAGGATCGAACCCGGGTCTCTGGCGTTGTGAGGCAGCAACTCTACCATAGTCGCAGACAGTAAGACTGGTGGGAGAACAGGGAAGGGGAAGTTGAATCCAACAGTACGCAGCAAGGATATCTGAAGGTAGAGAAGTCAATGTTCATACCTCTGGGGTGTAAACTACCCAAGCGAAATATGAGGTGCTGTTCCTCCAAATTGTGCTGGGCCACAGACCTCCCGCATTGTTAGAGTGAGGCCCAGTGCAAATTGGAGGAACAGCACCTGGACTTAAATAGAGAAAAATCCATCTTTCAGTAACACGAGTGTCCCCATTGATAGAGTCATCGAGTGATACAGTGTGGAAACAGACCCTTTGGCCCAACTTGCCCACACCGGCCAACATGCCCCAACTACATTCTACCCACCTGCTTGGTCAATCTCCCTCCTAACCTGTCCTATCCATGTACCTGTCTAACTGTTTCTTAAACGTTGCGATTGTCCCAGCCTCAACTACCTCCTCCGACAGGTCGTTCCATACACCCACCACCCTTTGTGTGAAGAAGTTACCGCTCAGATTCCTATTAAATCTTTTCCCCTTCATCTTGAACATATGTCCTCTGGTCCTCGATGCACCTACTCGGTGCATCTACCCGATCTATTCCGTTCATGATTTTGTACACCTCTATAAGATCAACCCTCATCCTCCTGTGCTCCAAGGAATTGAGACCCAGCCGGCTCAACCTGAGACACAACCTACTCAAACTGGTCTATCAATGACCCAGCCAATGTCCAGTCCAGTTATACCAGATGTGAATCAAATTGCCATGGGGGGCACCTCATTGAAACTTACCGAATAGTGAAAGGCTTGGATAGAGTGGATGTGGAGAGGATGTTTCTACTAGTGGGAGAGTCTAGGACCAGAGGTCACAGCCTCAGAATTAAATGGTGAAATGGTGGCCGACTAGGAAAAGGGGAGATGCAGCAAGACCTGGGTGCCATGGTACACCAGTCATTGAAAGTAGGAATGCAGGTGCAGCAGGCAGTGAAGAAAGCGAATGGTATGTTAGCTTTCATAGCAAAAGGATTTGAGTATAGGAGCAGGGAGGCTCTACTGCAGTTGTACAGGGTCTTGGTGAGACCACACCTGGAGTATTACGTACAGTTTTGGTCTCCAAATCTGAGGAAAGACATTATTGCCATAGAGGGAGTACAGAGAAGGTTCACCAGACTGATTCCTGGGATGTCAGGACTGTCTTATGAAGAAAGACTGGATAGACTCGGCTTGTACTCGCTAGAATTTAGAAGATTGAGAGGGGATCTTATAGAAACTTACAAAATTCTTAAGCGGTTGGACAGGCTAGATGCAGGAAGATTGCTCCCGATGTCGGGGAAGTCCAGGACAAGGGGTCACAGCTTAAGGATAAGGGGGAAATCCTTTAAAACCGAGATGAGAAGAACTTTTTTCACACAGAGAGTGGTGAACCTCTGGAATTCTCTGCCACAGAAGGTAGTCGAGGCCAGTTCATTGGCTATATTTAAGAGGGATTTAGATGTGGCCCTTGTGGCTAAGGGGATCAGAGGGTATGGAGAGAAGGCAGGCACGGGATACTGAGTTGGATGATCAGCCATGATCATATTGAATGGCGGTGCAGGCTCGAAGGGCCGAATGGCCTACTCCTGCACCTAATTTCTATGTTTCTATTAAAGGTTTAAGAAGGAACTGCAGATGCTGGAAAATCGAAGGTGGACAAAAGTGCTGGATAAACTCAGCAGGTGCGGCAGAATCATAGGAGCGAAGGAAGGTTGGGTTCGGAATGGGAGAAAGCAAACGTGGCTGTGGTATCTAATGGCACCCATTCTGAATCCGACCTTTCTGTCCTGGGCCTCCTCCATGGCCAGAGTGAGGACCACAGGAAGTTGGAGGAGCAGCGCCTCATATTTCGCTTGTGTAGTTTATACCCCAGCAGCATGAACGTTGACTTCTCCAATTTCAGGGAGTCCACACTGTCTCCTCCCCTTCTCAGCTCTCCCTCAGCCCTCTGGCACCTCCTCTTCCAACCCCCACCCCCCCCCCCCCCCCCACCCCCACCCTACATCACTGACGAAGGGTTTTGGCCCAAAATGATTCCTATTTCCTTCGCTCCATTGATATAACCATATAACCATATAACAGTTACAGCACGGAAACAGGCCATCTCGGCCCTACAAGTCCGTGCCGAACAATTTTTTTTTCCCCTTAGTCCCACCTGCCTGCACTCATACCATAACCCTCCATTCCCTTCTCATCCATATGCCTATCCAGTTTATTTTTAAATGATACCAATGAACCTGCCTCCACCACTTCCACTGGAAGCTCATTCCACACCGCTACCACTCTCTGAGTAAAAGAAGTTCCCCCTCATATTACCCCTAAACTTCTGTCCCTTAATTCTGAAGTCATGTCCTCCTGTTTGAGGCTGTTTGATGCTGCCTCACCCGCTGAGTTTCACCAGCACTTTTGCCTACCTTCAGAATTAAAGGGTGTTCTTTTAGGAAGGAGGTAAGGAGAAATGTATTTTGTCAGAGGGTGGTGAATCTGTGGAATTCTTTGCCACAGGAGGCTGTGGAGGCCAAGTCAGTGGATATATTTAAGGCAGAGATAGATAGATTCTTGATTAGTACGGGTGTCAGGGGTTATGGTGAGAAGGCAGGAGAATGGGGTTAGGAGGGAGAGATAGATCAGCCGTGATTGAATGGCGGAGTAGACTTGATGGGCCGAATGGCCTAATTCTGCTCCTATTCCTTATGACCTTTTGTCTTTCTCATGTTTGAAACAAGTTTGAAACAAGTTTATTCATGGATAACCCCTTGAGATGGACACTCATCTCGTTTTTGAGGGGGTCCATCATAGACATACAGCACAAGACATAACATACATAGAGGCTCTCATTGACCCATCTTCCCACACCAATCCCAAAACCCCTCCATCCCCACTTGTTATAGTTTATAACAATTGTTAATTGGCTTTACATATCCAATAATAACAATAGTTATGTGTTACAGCATAATGTTAATGCATAATACCATATACCACCTATCATACATCGTACGTTAATACATACTATCAACATTATTACATGATATATTATTTCATGATATTGTGACATAATACAATATAAGACCTTGTTACACTATGCAATACAATAATACATAAGTGTAATGGCCATGCATATACAATAGTTATGCCAAATGATCACACACAGAGCAAGCTAGATAAAGGGGCTCGAAGACTCTAATACTAGAAACAGGTACATGGTTTTATAAGGAAGGGTATAAGTGTATTTTTAAATAGACGAAATGAGCTAATAGTTCATGTGTGTGTGTGTCGACTCCGGTTTCCTCCCATACCCCTAAGACCTACAGATTTGTAGGCTAATTGGCTTGGTGCAATTGTAAATTGTCCCTAGTGTGTGTGTAGGATAGTGTTAGTGTGCGGGGATCGCTGGTCGGCACAGTGTCGGTGGGCCGAAGGGCCTGTTTCCGCGCTGTATCTCTAAACTAAACAAACCTGCTTCAAAGAGCCTCCAGAAGGGCCCTTTACCCCGAAAGATTGGCTGATCATGCCCTCCAGAGATGCTGCCTGACTGACCCATCGAGTGACTCCGGCACTTTGCGTCATTGTTTATGGACCATACAACATATTAATCCTGCGATTATCATTCACTGTTATGAATCACTTTTCACCTCAACTTCATTTTTCTACGAAATCCTAACATCCCTGGATTCTCCTCGTAGAAAACGCCATCAATCTTATTTTTCAAAGTACACTCACAGCTCTCTGAGGTGGACGTATGAAATATTTCACAACCCATTTGAGCAACGAACTGTGTTCTCATGTTTTTTTTAGTTTGAGAGATACAGCTGGGAAGCAGGATCCTCGGCCCACCGTGTCCACGCCCGACCAGCGATCATCCCGTACATTAATGCCCCTGTCGCCACACGGTCGCTGTGGTGTCGCCTGTATGGTCGTGAGTAGACATTTCAGTCGCCCAAAGAGTCGTAGCGTTGTTCTGGATTTTGAAATGTGCAAAATCTTTCGACGACAGTCGGCGACAGTGTGTTTGACGCCAATGAGCGTAGCTTGACTTCTCCGGACGCGGGCGCTGTCGTAGGTTGTCGCCAGGATGACGGAGATTGTCGCTTTTTTTTTTAGTTGTTAAAGTAATGATTCTATTTCAGATTTTATGTCGAGGGGGGGGTCCAGTCGCTGGTTTTCCCGCGACTAGATACGACTATGACAGCCGCCTAAAAATCACCTAAGTGTGACAGGGGCATAACACTACCCCGCACGCACTTGGGACAATTTATAATTTTTACCAAAGCCAATTAACTTACAAACCTGCATCTCTTTGGAGGGAGAAACAAAAAAGCTGGAGTAACTCAGCGGGACAGGCGGCATCTCTGGAGAGAAGGAATGGGTGACGTTTCGGGTCGAGACCTTTCCTCAGACTGGTTAGGGGTAAGGGAAGCGAGAGATATGGACAATGATGTCGATAACAATGAATGAAAGATATGCAATAAAGTAACGATGATAAAGGAAACAGGCCATTGTTAGCTGTTTGTTGGGTGAAACCAAGAAGCTGGTGTGACGGGTGGGGGAGGGATGGAATGCCGGGGCTACCTGATGTTAGAGAAGTCAATATTTATACCACTGGGCTGTACGCTGCCCAAGCAAAATATGATGTGTTTATCGAGCCTGCACCGCCATTCAATATGATCATGGCTGATCATCCAACTCAGTATCCTGTACCTGCCTTCTCGCCATACCCCCTGATCCCTTTAGCCACAAGGGCCACATCTAACTCCTTCTTAAATATAGCCAATGATCTGGCCTCAACTACCTTCTGTGGCAGAGAATTCCAGAGATTCACCACTCTCTGTGTGAAAAATGTTTTCCTCATCTCGGTCCTAAAAGATTTCCCCCTTATCCTTAAACTGTGACCCCTTATTATGGACTTACCCAACATCGGGAACAATCTTCCTGCATCTAGCCTGTCCAACCCCTTAAGAATTTTGTAAGTTTCTATAAGATCCCCCTGTCAATCTTCTAAATTCTAGCGAGTACAAGCCGAGTCTATCCAGTCTTTCTTCATATGAAAATCCTGGCATCCCAAGAATCAGTCTGGTAAACCTTCTCTGTACTCCCTCTGTGGCAAGAATGTCTTTCCTCAGATCCCTCAGAATCTACGGAGAGATGAAATTGGCAACGTTTCAGGTTGACCCGAAACGTCGCCAATTCCTTCTCTCCATAGATGCTGCCTCACCCGCTGAGTTTCTCCAGCATTTTTTGTCTACCAAGCAAAATATTGAGATGCTGTTCCTCCAATTTGCGTTGAGCCCTCACTCCGACAACCTCTACGGAGTGTGAGTGGAAATCGGAGAAAACCCACGCAGTCATGGGGAGAACGTACAGACTCTTGACCCCCTGGTGCAAGATAGAATGTGTGTATGGTTGATCATCGGACGTTGTTGACTCGGTGGGCCGAAGGGCCTGTTTCCGCGCTGCATATCTCTAAAAAAAACTCACCGGGTAATCCAACAGGCTTTGGTGGACCAAGGGCTAATGTTCGGCAAAACTGTCATCTAGTCTACGTTTGGTCTCGCCGATGTAAAGGGGGTCAGATTGAGAAAACCGAATGCATTACATGAGGTTAAACAGCATAATGCAACCTTCGACCCATTTAACATGTTCATAAGTTATAGGAGTAGAATTAGACCATTCGGCCCATCAAGTCTATTCCACCATTCAATCATGGATGATCTATCTCTCCCTCCTAACCCCATTCTCCTGTCTTCTCCCCATAACCTCTGACACCCACACTAATCAAGAATCTGTCTATCTCATGCTTAAAAATACCCAATGACTTGGCCTCCACAGCCCCTGTGGCAATGAATTCCACAGATTCACCACCCTCTGACGGAAAAAAAAATCCTCCTAGTCTCCTTTCTAAAGGTACATCCTTTTATACTGAGGCCTCTGGTCCGAGACTCTCCTGTTAAATGGAACTAACCTCTATATAGATAAGTATGGGTTGCGCACCGTGGTCATCGGCAAGACTGCGAACCCTCCCGAAGGCTCGCCGGTCAGGCGAGAGGGAGCTGGGGACGTCGGAACGAGGAGCGAGGGCCGGTGAGAGGGTGAACCAGGTAGCGAGGTCGGCTGCAGGAGGTGCGCCTGGGACACAAGGATGGCGAGGAGAGGAGTGGAGGGGAGGGGAGGGGAGAGGGGAGAAGAGAGAGGGGAGGGAGAGAGAGAGGGAGAGGAGAGAGAGGAGGGGAGGGAGAGGGAGAGAGGAGAGGAGAGAGAGGAGAGGAGGAGGGAGAGGAGAGGAGGGGGAGAGGAGGGGAGGAGAAGAGAGGAGAGAGAGAGGAGAGAGAGAGAGAGAGGAGAGGAGGAGGAGAGGAGAGGAGAAGAGAGAGGAGAGGATGAGAGAGGAGGGGGAGAAGAGAGGAGACAAGAAGAGAGGAGAGGAGAGGAGAGTGGAGAGGATGAGGAGAGGATGGGGAGAGGATGAGGAGAGGAGAGGAGAGGAGAGGAGAGGAGAGGAGGGGAGAGGAGAGGAGAGGAGAGGAGAGGACAGGAAAGGAGACACTGGACCACGGGAACTGCTCTAGTACATCGAACGTGCGGGCTGACCGGACTCTGGACTTTGAATAACGGCGCCAATTAATGGCGGGCTAGCATGTGTGATAAAAGCAAAAATAATTTCACTGTGCAGTTGCATACATGACACATACAGCTCTATTGAACTATTGATTATTGGGAGTTGTTTGTGGGATTTTGATAAAGAAGAGATTTATTTCGCTGAAGGATATCAGTGAAAGATTGTTAGTTTCATAATCACTGTGACTAATGCTATTGTAAAAAAATAATGAGTAGGATTTGAATACCAGTGGCTGCAATTGTGGAATTTCAACGCCTATTTCAATTTTGTCAATCCACTCTCCAGATTACATTCTGAATGCAACACTAGAATTGACTATTGAAAAACAAAATAGTTCCTTAAAATCTGAATGGCTAATATGGTTTATGAAGGCTATAGGGGCGGCAAGGAGGCGCAGATTGGAGAGTCACTGCCTCTCAGCACGAGAGACACAGGTTCGATCCTGACCTTGGGTACTGTCTGCGTGGAGGTTGCATGTTCTCCCTGTGACCACGTGGGGTTTCCTCCGGGTGCTCCGGTTTCCAAAGATGTGCGGGTTTGCAGGGTAGTCGGCTGGGCTTGTATTTTCTGGAGTTTCGAAGGATGAGAGGATATCTCATTGAAACATATAAGATTATTAAGGGTTTGGACACGCTAGAGGCAGGAAACATGTTCCCGATGTTGGGGGAGTCCAGAACCAGGGGCCACACAGTTTAAGAATAAGGGGTAAACCATTTAGAACGCGAGTCTGTGGAATTCTCTGCCTCAGAGGGCGGTGGAGGCCGGTTCTCCAGGACACTGTCCTACACACACTAGGGACAATTTTCCAAGCCAATTAACCTACTGACCTTTGGAGTGTGGGAGAATACCAGAGATCTCGGAGAAGACCCACGCGGTCACAGGGGGAGCGTAAAAATTCCGTACAGGCAAGCGCCCGTAGTCAGGATCGAACCTGGGTCTCCAGCGGCATTGCAAGACAGCAACTCTACCGCTGTGCCCCCGTGCAGCCCAGTGTGGAGATGTAGCATGGAAACAGGCCCTTCGGCCCACCGAGTCCACGACGACCATTGATCGTCCGTCCGCATTCGTTTCTCATCCACTCCCTACACACACGAGGCAATTTTACAGAGGGACGATTATAGACAATAGACAATAGACATTAGGTGCAGGAGTAGGCCATTCGGCCCTTCGAGACTGCACCGCCATTCAATGTGATCATGGCTGATCATCCCCAATCAGTACCCCGTTCCTGCCTTCTCCCCATATCCCCTGACTCCACTATCTTTAAGAGCCCTATCTAGCTCTCCCTTGAAAGTATCCAGAGAACCGGCCACCACCAGCCACCACCGCCCTCTGAGGCAGAGAATTCCACAGACTCACAACTCTCTCTGTGAAAAAGTGTTTCCTCGTCTCCATTCTAAATGGCTTACCCCTTATTCTTAAACTGTGTGGCCCCTGGTTCTGGACTCCCCCAACATCGGGAACATGCTTCCTGCCTCTAGCGTGTCCAAACCCTTAATAATCTTATATGTTTCAATAAGATCCACTGTCATCCTTCTAAACTCCAGAGTGTACAAGCCCAGCCGCTCCATTCTCTCAGCATATGGCAGTCCCGCCATCCCGGGAATTAACCTTGTGAACCTACGCTGCACTCCCTCAATAGCAAGAATGTCCTTCCTCAAATTAGGGGACCAATTAGGGATCGGCTTAAGCCCTCCCTCCCTTCACCACCTCCAGTTTAAATTCCATTTGGAATATTTTGGAGGACCAAGAAACCAAGAACCAAGAACCAAAACTGCACACAATACTCCAGGTGTGGTCTCACTGGGTCCCTATACAGTGTGCGGGGATCGCTGGTCGGCGCGGGCCGAAGGGCCTGTTTGCGTGCTGTATCTATCTCTAAACTAAACTTGTAGCAAATACAAGTTTTCCGAATTAACATTGCTGCTTACAACTACGTTATACAAACCTACTGAGCAGCTCACTCAACTGGGCTTGAACCAGACGTGTAATCAGTATATTTAGCAACAACGATAAAATGATCTAATTGAGGTTTTAAGCCTTTTAAGCTGTGAATTGATCGGCAATGAAGTGGGTCACAGGGTCGGAGGGAATGTAACCTTGCATTGTAGAAGTAAATTGTTTAAAGCTGCCACGGCAAGCCTTGTTTCAGATCTTACTGACAAAGAACTGACAAGGACACATTGTCAAGAGATCAGAGGCCATCCACTTAAAACTGAGTATTGAACATAGAGTGCAGGAAGGAACTGCAGATGCCGGTTTAAACCGAAGATAAACACAAAAAGCTGGAGTAACTCAGCGGGACAGGCAGCAACAGACAATAGGTGCTGGAGTAGGCCATTCGGCCCTTCGAGCCAGCACCGCCATTCAATGCGATCATGGCTGATCATCCCCAATCAGTACCCAGTTCCTTCACCCCTGACTCCGCTATCTTTAACAGCCCTATCTAACTCTCTCTTGATAGTTTCCAGAGAACCGGCCTCCACCGCCCTCTGAGGCAGAGAATTCCACAGACTCACAACTCTCTGTGTGAATAAGTGTTTCCTCGTCTCCGTTCTAAATGGCTCTCCAGCAGCTCTGGAGAGAAGGAATGGGTGACGTTTCGGGTCGAGACCCTTCTTCAGACCGAGTCCCTTAGTTTTCATTGCAGATAGACACAAACAGCTTAAGTACCTCAGCGGATCGGGCAGCATCTCTGGAAAAAAGGAATCAGAGGTACAGCGTCCTGGAAACAGGCCCTTCGGCCCGCCGAGTCCACGCCGACCAGCGATCCCCGCACTTTAACACTACCCGACACACACTAGGGGCAATTTACAATTTTACCAAAGCCAATTAACCGACAAACCAGTACGTCTTAGGAGGAAACAGGAGCACCTGGAGAAAACCCACGCAGGTCACGGGAAGAACGTACAAACTCCGTACAGACAGCCCCCGTATTCAGGATCGAACCTGGGACTCTGGCGCAGTGAGGCAGCAACTCTACCGCTGCTCCACCGTGCTGGTACGTAGGTGAATCGGACAGTACCCTGGTTTATTGAAGGACTGCCTGATAGCAGAGGGGAAGAAGCTGCTCCTGAGTCTGGTGGTTGCACGCTTTCAAGCTTCTGTACGGGACTTGAATCTTTAACCTTCCGGGTGTCGAGGTGAGAATGCCTTGCAGAAGGCCAGCTGATCCCTTGCACGCTACAGATCTGGCCTGACTAGCTCAGGGGGCCTGTTTTAACGGGTTTGAGCTATTGGGGATGCCTCCGGTGATGTTTTTACATAATCCCACCACAATGCTTGAGTGTCAACATCTCTGTGTGATCGTGTAACCTCTTGCGATGTGTCTTACGGAGTCTGAATGAATCCCTGAAGTTGCACGGACTCTCGTTCAACAGAAATAGTGCATGAAATATTCAATGAGTCAACAAGGAGGAACCATTGGGGAATACATTCAACACCTTGTAACACCTTGTCGGTGCCCTATACGTGGCGGCTCTTTGCATACCTTGTGTCAGGTCTGCAGAACAAAGAATTTCATTGCGACATGCCACATGTGATAATTAAATATTGTTCATTAATTAATCCATTCGCGAGAGATACAACAATGTAATATTAACAAGCCTCCGAAACGCCACTATCGAATATCTGCCTCCACCACCACCACCTCTGGCAGCGTGTTCCAGGCACCCACCACCCTCTGGGTAAAACAACTTGCCCTGTACATCGAATAGACTTGGCAGAATTGGCAGAGTAGACCTGACGGGCCGAATGGCCTAATCCAGCTCCTGGAAATTATGAATCCTGGCAAAATTCAAGAAAACCTCCTCTGCACCCCCTCCAAAGCCTCCACAACGTTCCTGTCATGGGGGCGACCAGGAACTGCACACAATACTCCAAACGTAGTCCAACCAATATCCAGGTGTGGACTCTTGTATATCGGCAAGTCCAAGTGCAGGCTCAGCGATCGTTTCACTGAACACCTTCGCTCAGTCCACCTAAACATTCCTGATCTCCCGGCTGCCAAAGACTTTAACTCCCCCTTCCATTCCCACACTGACCTTTCAGTCCTGGGCCTCCTCTATTATCAGAGTGAGGCCAAATGCAAATTGGAGGAGCAGCACCTCATATTTTGCTTGGGCAGTTTACACCCCAGCGGTAGGAACATTGACTTCTCTAACTTCAAGCAGCCCTTGCTTTCCCCCTCTCTCTCCATCCCTCCACCATCCTAATTCTCCCACAAGTTTCATTGTCCTCCTGATTAATTTTACTGTTTGCACGCCTCGTTGTCACCTTCCCCTCTGCTAACCGCCAACCATTCTACATTTCCTTATGTTTAAGAAAGAACTGCAGATGCTGGAAAAATCGAAGGTAGACAAAAATGCTGGAGAAACTCAGCGGATGAGGCAGCATCGATGGAGCGAAGGAATAGGTGACGTTTGGGTCAAGATTCTTCTTCAGTCTGAAGAAGGGTCTCGACCCGAAACGTCGCCTATTCATTCTACATTTCCTTATTATTTTCCACTTTAATCTGTCGTTTTCACATTTTACCCCTTTGTATATCTAGACTCCCCTCTCCTCTAACTCCCAGTCTGAAGAAGGGTCTCGATCCGAAACGTCGCCCATTCCTTCTCCAGAGATGCTGCCTGTCTATCTTCGTCTATCTTCGATGTAAACCAGCATCTGCAGTTCCTTCCAGCGCATGAACTCACCGGCCTCTAGTCTTGGAAAGTAAAGGAAATATCATTCCAATTCGGCTTGATAATTCCCCGCAGACTAACGCTACCCACACTAGGGACAATAGACATTAGACAATAGGTGCAGGAGTAGGCCATTCGGCCCTTTGAGCCAGCACTGCCATTCAATGTGATCATGGCTGATCATCCACAATCAGTACCCCGTTCCTGCCTTCTCCCCATATCCCCTGACTCCACTATCTTTAAAAAGCCCTATCTAGCTCTCTCTTGAAAGTATACAGAGAACTGTCCTCCGCCGCCCTCTGAGGCAGAGAATTCCACGCTCACAACTCTCTGTGCGAAAAAGTCTTTCCTCGTCTTCGTTCGAAATGTCTTACCCCGTTATTCTTAGATTCAGATTCAAACTTTCATTGTCATTGTGCAGTGCATAAGTACAGGGACCATGAAATGCAGTGTACAAAATAAGGTCTTAAACTGTGGCCCCCGCAGTTCACATTTACACCAAGCCAATTAGCCGACAAACCTGCACGTCTTTGGAGCGTGGGAGGAAACCGGAGATCCCGGAGAAAACCCACGCAGGTCACGGGGAGAGAACGGACAAACATCCGTGCAGACAGCGCCCATAGTCGGGATCGAACCCAGTGCTCTCGTCTTAGATTAGCAAAGGAAATATCATTCCAGTTCGGCTGGCAATTCCCCAGGCAGGCAATCACCAGGACAAAATTAGCAGCGCAAATTTGTTCTGCTAAATCAATCGAGTCCAATCTCAAATTTGTTATCAAACTTAATGGAATTATAGGGTAAGGGATCATTATTATTTCAGTGCTCATTATATGGTCCGTCACTTAGCTGAAGAATTGGATTACTTTACCAACCGAACCTTATTTTTAACATTGATGTGCATTGTTAAAACAATCTATGCGGGGACTGGCTGAGGGAGATTGTGAAACCCAGCAATGTTTATTTAAATTGAGCAAGTTTGTTTTATAACCAAGTTAGAGGGTGGAAACAACTCATTATAGCGGGGAGCAAAGTGAACTTAGACGTCTACAGCGGAGCAGGAGTAATTAGTTAGCCAGAGGTTTCGCAGTGGGGCATAGGTCAGCGGTTGTAGACTGACACAAAATGCTGCAGTAATAGACAATAGACAATAGGTGCAGGAGTAGGCCATTTGGCCCATCGAGCCAGCACCACCATTCAATGTGATCATGGCTGTTCGTCCACAATCAGTATCTCATTCCTTCCTGCCTTCTCCCCATATCCCCTGACTCCGCTACCTTTAAGAGCCCCATCTAGCTCTCTCTTGAAAGTATCTAGAGAACCGGCCTCCACCGCCCTTCTGAGGCAGAGAATTCCACAGACTCACAACTCTCTGTGTGGAAAAAGTGTTTCACTTAGAACATAGAAAAGCACAGCTCAGCAACAGGCCCTTCTGCCCACAATGTCTGTTCGGCTAGCTACTGATGGCACATTATATTATTTTGTGTAGATATATCTTGCAGTATTATATTGAATATCTGCCTCAGAAGGTAGTTGAGGCCAGTTCATTGGCTATATTTAAGAGGGAGTTAGATGTGGCCCTTGTGGCTAAAGGTATCAGGGGGTATGGAGAGAAGGCAGGTACAGGATACTGAGCTCGAAGGGCCGAATGGCCTATTCCTGCACCTATTTTCTATGTTTCTATGAACACTTGGGGTGGTCATTAGATACACAGAGGGGTATATATATAGCAGCTGCCATACCATGCTGTAATGCAGTATGTCAGCAGGCTCTCGATGGACGAGCGGTGGAAGGTCAGCAGCAGGTTAGAGTCCAGGTTGTGCTTCCTGAGGACCCTCAGGAAGTGCAGCCGCTGCTGAGCCTTCTTGATGACCGCTGTCGTGTTGTCTGTCCAGGAGATGTCAGCCGCGATATGGACGCCGAGAAACCGGAAGGTGTTGACCCTCTCCACACACTCGCCGTTGATGTATAGGGGGGCTAAGTCGGTGCTGTGCCTCCTGAAGTCGACAATGAGCTCTTTTGTTTTCCTGGTGTTCAGAGCCAGATTGTTTTCTGAGCACCAGGTTGTCAACTTCAGGACTTCCTCTCTGTAGGCTGCCTCGTCTCCCCTCAAAATAAGTCCGACCACAGTAGTGTCGTCAGCAAATTTGACGATGCGGTTGTAACCAGGAACTGGAGGAAGACCATATAGTTTTCACCAGACTGGCGAGAACAGCCAGCTACAGCTTGGATGCAGAATAAGAAGAACCTGATACGTCCGTCTCTTTGTTTGTACAGCTACTTCAATAAAGAACTGGAAATGACAACTGGAAAATCCGTTCTATTTGGTCTGCGTAAGATCACTCCTACTTACCGATGTCGTAATGGCAACGGAAAGCTGGACACTGGAAGTGTCGGAAATTTGCCATTACAATATCGGTGCTGAACATGATGCCAAGAAAAAATTTACAGGGACTATGTAAATTAACCAGGAACTACCAGGGACTCATTTTAATGGAATTCAGCTACGACACCTGGCGACAACCTACGACAGCACTTACGACAACCTACGACCGCAAAAAACAGTCGCCACTGTTGCCGAAAAGTTTTCAACATGTTGAAAATTTTGCAGCAGTCGCCCAAAAAATCGCCTAAATGGGACAGGCCCGTTACAGCGCCAGAGACCCGGGTTCGATCCTGACTTTGGGTGCTGTCTGTACGGAGTTTGAACGTTCGCCCCGAGACCCACGTGGGTTTTTCCCTGATCTCTGGTTTCCTCCCACACTCCAAAGGCGTATCAGGGTTTGTAAGTTAATTGGCTCGGTAGAACTGTAACTTGCCCCAGGTGTGCATGTTAGGATGGCGTTGGTGTACGGGGCGATCGCGGGTCGGCGTGGACTCGGTGGGCCGAAGGGGGCCTGTTTCCGCGCTGTGTCTCCTAAAGCTAAAACATCACGAGAGCCATCACGTTGAATTTCCCTTTACCAAATCCACGGGAGAATTGTCAAGACCTGACGGGATGGAAGGGGCAGTCAAAACAATTATGATAATGCCGAGCATATAATCAGTACAGTGAGATATGCGGAAGGTAAAGTGTAGCAGTCAGCTAGACAATGTTCTGTGAAATGACAGAGAGGCAACCCAGGGGAGCTGTTGAACACAAAAACTACTTGAGGTGGAGCAGACATCTCATGTGCAACACTTGTGCTGGGACTGGCTGCTTTCAATTTGGCTACGTTTAACAGCTGAGGTCTTGAACGAATTAAGGTGCAGGTAACACTGTAGATTAATACAAGGGGCAAGGACTGGATTGAAACTAGTGACCCGCAGATAGACATACACATAGAATCAAAGACATAGAAAACAGGTGCAGGAGTCGGCCATTCGAGCCAGCACCGCCATTCAATATGATCACTGCTGATCATCCAAAATCAGTACTCCGTTCCTGCTTTTTCCCTATTATGCCTTAATTCCGTTAGCCCCAAGAGCTAAATCTAACTCTCTCTTGAAAACGCCCAGTGAATCGGCCTCCACTGCCTTCTGCGGCAGAGAATTCCACAGCATCACAACTCTCTGGGTTAAAAAAAGTTTCCTCATCTCAGTCCTAAATGGGTCTACCCCGTATTCTTAAACTGTGGGTAGAGGTGAGGAGCTCGTGATCGCAGTTAATCCTCTAGTAAAACGCTCACGCTTGTCTCCGTGCGGCACTTCCTACAAGCGTGCGCAGCGGTGGAGTTGCTGCCTCGCAGCGCCGGAGACCCGGGTTCGATCCCGACTACGGGCGCTGTCTGTTGGGAGCTTGTACGTTCTGCCCATGACCTGCGTGGGTCTTTTCCGAGATCTTCGGTTTCCTTCCACACTCCAAAGACGTGCAGGTTTGTAGGTTAATTGGCTTGTTAAATGTAAATAATGATCCCCAGAGTTCAGTTCAGTTCAGTTTGTTGTCACGTGAATAGTTTTTGTTGCCTGCTTTCCTGTCAGCAGAAAGACAATACATGATTACAATCGAGCCATTTACAGTGTGTAGTTGCATGATAAGGGAATAACGTTTAGTGCAAGGCAATGCCGGCAAAGTCCGATCAAGGATAGTCGGAGAAACTAAACTACCCCCTCCCACTTTCTTCAACTAGTTTCACAGTCCTCCTGAATCATTTTACTGCTTGTATTCCCCTCAGTCCACAACAAACCATTCTACATTTCCTTGAGCATCTTCTGCTTTGATCTGTCTTTTTCACACCTTATCCTTCAATATCTTTAGTCTCCCTCTCCCCCGAATCTTAGTCTGAAGAAGTCACCTGAAATGTCACCCATTCCCTCTCTCCAGATATGCTTCCTGTCCCACTGAGCTACTCCAGCATTTCGTGTCTGTCTTCGATTTAATCCAGCATCTGCAGTTCCTTCTTGCATATATCTGTATACTTCAGCGGAGCCGAGACCAAGAGTTGGTTCACTGATGTTGATTACAAAAGTGTTACTGTTCGTAATAAACATCATTGAACCAACTCTCGGTCTCGACTCTGCTAAACTGGTGACCCCGACGTGATTAGAGTAGCCAATCCGAGGGTTTGACTACCCCAAGGCACCAGCAGGTGTCGCTACAATATGTGTGTATATAGAAACATAGAAACATAGAAATTAGGTGCAGGAGTAGGCCATTCGGCCCTTCGAGCCTGCACCGCCATTCAATATGATCATGGCTGATCATCCAACTCAGTATCCTGTACCTGCCTTCTCTCCATACCCTCTGATCCCCTTAGCCACAAGGGCCACATCTAACTCCCTCTTAAATATAGCCAATGAACTGGCCTCGACTACCCTCTGTGGCAGAGAGTTCCAGAGATTCACCGCTCTCTGTGTGAAAAAAGTTCTTCTCATCTCAGTTTTAAAGGATTTCCCCCTTATCCTTAAGCTGTGACCCCTTGTCCTGGACTTCCCCAACATTGGGAGCAATCTTCCTGCATCTAGCCTGTCCAACCCCTTAAGAATTTTATAAGTTTCTATAAGATCCCCTCTCAGTCTCCTAAATTCTAGAGAGTATAAACCAAGTCTATCCAATCTTTCTTCATAAGACAGTCCTGACATCCCAGGAATCAGTCTGGTGAACCTTCTCTGCACTCCCTCTATGGCAAGAATGTCCTTCCTCAGATTAGGAGACCAAAACTGTACGCAATACTCCAGGTGTGGTCTCACCAAGACCCTGTACAACTGCAGTAGAACCTCCCTGCTCCTATACTCAAATCCTTTTGCTATGAAAGCTAACATACCATTCGCTTTCTTCACTGCCTGCTGCACCTGCATGCCTACTTTCAATGACTGGTGTACCATGACACCCAGGTCTCGCTGCATCTCCCCTTTTCCTAGTCGGCCACCATTTAGATAATAGTCTGCTTTCCTGTTTTTGCCACCATATGAGAGAACGTGTACTGTATATATACACACACTGAACCTATTTTTTTCTCGTTTATTATATTGTTTACTGTGAACTACGTTTGCATATCCTGTTGCGCTGCTAGAAGTAGGAATTTCATTGTTCTACCTGGGGCACAGGACAATAAAACGCTCTTGACTCTCGATTTCCCTACTCTGGGCAAGAGGCTCCGTGCATCCATCCATCTGCAGTTCCTTCCTACATAACCTTACCACTGTCTAGTTAATGTGCGCTGGACTACAAATGCCATGTCCTAGATATCCCGCCCTGGCATTCCTTCTTCCTATCTGCCCATCAAGCCCCCTCCCCCTCTCTCTCCCCACCTTGTCTATGTCAATAACCATCACACAAACCAGCCTCCCTTCCATTGACTCCATCTACACTCGGCAAGGCCAGCAGCATCATCAAGGACCAGTCTCACCCCCGGCTACTCCCTCGTCTCCCCTCTCCCATCAGGCAACAGGTACACAAGTGTGAAAACGCACACCTCCAGATTCAGGGAGTTTCTTCCCAGCTGTTATCAGGCAACTGAACCATCCCACCACAACCAGCGAGCAGTCCAGAGCTACTATCTACCTCATTGGAGACCCTCAGGCTATCATTAAATGGACTTTACTGGACTTTACCTTGCACACAACAGTCTATAGTTTAATTGGTCTCTGGACATATTAAATTGGCACTAGTGTGTTGGATAATGCGAGTGATCGCTGGTCGATGCAGACTCAGTGGGCCTGTTTCCGTGATGTATCTACAAGCTAAACTTAACGACTAAATTCTAATAGTCTATCCAGCCTCTCCCTGTAGCTCTCTAATCCATTTAAGGCAGAGATTGATAGATTCTTGATTAGTACGGGAGTCAGGGGTGATGGGGTAAAGGCAGGAGAATGGGGTTGAGAGGGAGAGATAGATCAGCCATGATTGAATGGCAGAGTAGACTTGATGGGCTGAATAGTCTAATTCTGCTCCAAGAACTTATGAATCTAGGCAGAATTGTGTTAATGTCCTCCGCGCCCTCTCTAAAGCCTCCACATCGTTCCTGTAATGGAGGCGACCAGAACTGCACTCAATACTCCAAATGTAGTCTAACCAATGTCCGCTGTTCCAGGTGAGTGCTACAATATAGTGGTTAAGTCCAGCTTCTTTCACCTAAGGAAGCTGGCAAAGGTGAAGCCCATTCTCGAGCGGCAGCATTTTGAAACAGTAATCCATGCCTTTATTACATCTCGGCTGGATTACTGTAACGCACTCTACTCTGGAGTCTCACGAGCTTCGTTGGCTCGTCTCCAGTTGGTCCAAAATGCTGCCGCTCGCCTTTTAACCGGAACTCGAAAGAGGGAGCACATTACGCCAATTTTGGCCTCCCTTCACTGGCTCCCAGTGCACTTTCGAGTTCATTTTAAAATTATTTTATTTGTTTTTAAATCATTGAATGGCCTCGCCCCGCCTTACCTCTCTGAGCTGCTCCACCTATATGCTCCTGCCCGGTGCCCTCAGGTCAGCGGATCAGCTGCTCCTTGAGGTACCAAGGTCTAAGCGGAAGCTCAGAGGGGATAGAGCCTTTTCTGTTGCTGCCCCGGCACTCTGGAACACCTTGCCGCTGCAGATCAGACAGGCCCCTTCACTGTCCATCTTTAAATCCTCCCTAAAAACTCACTTTTATTCACTGGCTTTCGACACTGGCTGAGACTTTGTTCCTGTTTTAGTGCTTTTAATGTCTTTTAATTTTTACTGTTTTTATAGTCCTGTCGTCTTAATGGTTTTAGTAGTTTGTAATAACTTTTTGTTGACTTCCCATGTACAGCACTTTGTGGTAACTGATGTTGTCTAAAAGCGCTTTATAAATAAAGTTATTATTATTATTATTATTATATATCGGAGAGTCCAAGCGCAGGCTCGCCGATCATTTCGCTGAACACCTCCGCTCAGCCCGCCATAACCTACCTGATCTCCCGGTTGCCAAACACTTTAACTCCCCCTCCCATTCCCAAACTGACCTTTCTGTCCTGGGCCTCCTCCACTGCCAGAGTGAGGCCCAGTGCAAATTGGAGGAACAGCACCTCATATTTCGCTTGGGCAGCTTACACCCCAGCGGTATTAAAATTGACGTCTCCAACTTCAAGTAGCCCTTGCTTTCCCTCTCTCTCTCCATACCTCCCCCTTCCCAGTTCTCCCACCATTCTGACAATAGACAATAGACGACAGATGCAGGAGGAGGCCATTCGGCCCTCCGAGCCAGCACCGCCATTCAATGTGATCGTGGCTAATCATCCCCAATCAGTGCCCCGTTCCTGCCTTCTCCCCATATCCCCTGACTCCGCTATCTTTAAGAGCCCTATCCAACTATCTCTTGAAAGCATCCAGAGAATTGGCATCCACTCCCTTCTGAGACAGAGAATTCCACAGCTTCACAAACTCTCTGGGTGAAAAAGTTTTTCTTCATTTCCATTCTAAATGGCCTACCCCTTATTCTTAAACTGTGGCCCCTGGTTCTGGACTCTCCCAACATATGGAACATGTTTCCTGCCTCCAGCGTGTCCAAACCCTTAATAATCTTATATGGTTCAATAAGATCCCCTCCTCTTCTTCTTCTTGCGTAAGGCGTGCACAGCCTAAAGTTGTAGGACAACTTGTTCTATTTGATCTTATTTGATTGTGCACGCCAAGTTTATTGCATTCGATGAAACAGGGCAGACCACGTGAAGGTCGCAATCTCCCACCCCAAGATCCCCTCTCATTCTTCTAAATTCCAGAGTGTACAAGCCCAGCCGCTCCATTCAATCAACATATGACAGTCCCGCCATCCTGGGAATTAACCTGGTGAACCTACGCTGCACTCCCTCATGGTGACGTCTCGACCCGAAACATCACCCATTCCTTCCCTCCGGAGACGCTGCCTTTCCCGCTGAGATACTCCAGCATTCTGCATCCATCTTCAATGCCGTATGGAGCTGCATGGATCTGGTGTGCATGGATGAAAGGTCCTTGAACTTACTGACTCACACCAGATGAGCCATGACTAATGCCGCACAGATGCCCCGGATCTAACGATTTTAATGATTCAATGATCCAAATTTGAGGCCTGATTAACTGCACTTCATCGACCAGTTCAAAACACATTAAAAATAACATGACTAAATTCCCATCGGGACCCGCGCACGTGGATAAATCTCTCCATTCTGGCCGATTAATCGATAAAGAGACCAAGCAGCAAAGTCAGTAGCTAACGAACTAAGGGGCGGCGTGTTGGCGCTGCGGTAGAGTCCCTTTCCCAGGTCATGGTGAGGTCTTTGTATCCGTAATCATCCATTTTTTAAAGTACCAGGGCGCAGCGGTAGAGTCGCTGCCTCACAGCGCCAGAAACCCGTGTTCCATCCTGACTACGGGCGCTGTCTGTAATGGAGTTTGTACGTTCTCCCCCATGGCCTGCGTGGGTTTTCTCCGGGCGCTCCGGTTTCCTCCCACACTCCAAAGATGCGCAGGTTTGTAGGTTAATTGGCTTGGCATCAATGCAAATTGTTTCTAGTGTGTGTAGGATAGTGTTAGTGTGCAGGGATCGCTGGTCGGCAATATTGTGAAGGACTAATAGATATTGCAGTTTCGTTTAGTTCAGCGATACAGCGCGGAAACAGGCCATTCGGTCCACCAGGTCCGCGCTGACCAGCGATCATCCCGTACACTAGCACTATACCACACACAATTTACACAAGCCAATTAAGCTAGATACCGGAAATTGGAGGAACAGCACCTCATATTCCGTTTGGGGAGTCTGCATCCTGGGGGCATGAACATCGAATTCTCCCAATTTTGTTAGTCCTTACTGTCTCCTCCCCTTCCTCAGTTCCCCTGCTGTCTCCTCCCATCCCCCAGCCTTCGGGCTCCTCCTCCTTTTTCCTTTCTTGTCCCCGCCCACCCCCGCCCCCGATCAGTCTGAAGAAGGGTTTCGGCCCGAAACGTTGCCTATTTCCTTCGCTCCATAGATGCTGCTGCACCCGCTGAGTTTCTCCAGCTTTTTTGTGTACCTTCGATTCTCCAGCATCTGCAGTTCCTTCTTAACCTAGATATCTGTTCGACTTTGGAATGTGGGAGGAAACCGGACGCTCCCGGAGAAAACCCACGTGGTCACGGGAAGAATGTAAAACTCTGCACATTCTTCACCCAAGGTCAGGATCGAACTGCATCTCTGGCCCTGTGAGGCAGCAACTCTACCGCTGCACCACCGTGCTGCCTCTAGGGCTTTTTGCTTTTTGCACTAATATTGGGAGTTTTCTTTGTTTATTAGAAAATGCAACATAGGCAACACAAGAACTGGCCCTTCGACCGACAATGTCTGAGACAACAAATATACCAACGCCATTTCTTATCTGAAAGGACACATAGTGGTGGAGTAACTCAGCAGGTCAGGCAGCATCACTAGTGAGCATGGATAAGTGACATTTTGGATCAAGACCTAAAATATCACATCCACGTTCCCCAGTGTTGCTACCTGTCCCGGTGAGTTACACCAGCAAGTCGAATTGGTAGTAAAGAAAGCAAACTCAATGAGAGCATTTATATCAAGAGGGCTTGTATACAAAAACAGGGATGTAACGCTGAGGTTCTGTAAGGCTCTGGTCAGGCCGCATTTGGAATATTATGAGCAATTTTGGGCACCGTATCTGAGGAAGGATGTGCTGGCTCTGGAGAGGGTCCAGAGGAGGTTTGCAAGAATGATCCCAGGAATGAGTGGGTTAACATATGATGAGCGTTTGTCGGCACTGGGCCTGTACTCGCTGGAGTTTAGAAGAATGAGGGGGGGGGGCTTCTTCGAAACATACAGAATGGTGAAAGGCCTGGATAGAGTGGATGTGGAGAGGATGTTTCCACTAGTGGGAGAGCCTAGGACTAGAGGGCACAGCCTCAGAATTAAAGGACATTATTTTAGGAAGAAGTTGAGGAGGGATTTATTTAGTCAGAGGGTGGTGAATCTGTGGAATTCTTTGCCACAGGAGGCCAAGTCAGTAGATGTTTTTAAGGCAGTGGATGTTTTTACGGTTTTAATACAGCGGATAGATTTTTGATTAGTACAGGTGTCAGAGGTTATGGGGAGCTGGCAGGAGATGGGGGTTGGCAGGGAGAGATAGATCAGCCATTTTGAATGGCGGAGTAGACTTGACGGGCCGAATGCCCTAATTCTAATCCTATTCCTTATGACCTTATGACCTATCTGACCTGCTGAGTTTTGCCAGCATTTTGCGTCCTTTTATGTATTAACTAGAATGTGTAGTTCTTCGCCACTATCATCCCCTATCTTCCTGCACATAATTTGTCTCCCTTCATTCCCTGCATGCGTTGAAAACCTTTCCCACGGTGGCGCAGCGGCAGAGTCGCTGCCTCACAGCGCCAGAGACCCGGGTTCCATCCTGACTACGGGCGATGTCTGTACGGAGTTTGTACGTTCTCCCAGGTTTTCTCCAGGTGCTCTGGTTTCCTTCCACACTTGAAAGACATACAGGTTTGTAGGTAGGTTAATTGGCTTCGGTGTAAATGTAAATTGTCCCAGCGTGTGTAGGACAGCGTTATTGTGCAGCAATCGCTGGTTGGGGCGGACTCAGGTGGGCCAAAGGGCCTGTTTCCGCGCTGTATTTCTAACCTAAACATGGTTGAATTGTTCCCTGGGTGTTAGCCAATGAACTGGCCTCGACTACCCTTTCCTGCTGAAGTTCCAGAGATTCAGCACTCTCTGAATGAAAAAAGTTCTTGGCTCATCTCGGTTTTACAAGGATTTTGCCTTATGGTAAGCTGTGACCACGGTCCATACCCCAACATCGGGATGCAATCTTCCTGCATTAGCCATTAATAACATTAAGAATTTTGTTAGTTTCTGTAGGATAGGTTATAGGTAGGTTGGGATGGCTGGTCGGTATGTAAATTGTCCAGTGTGTGTGAAGGGCAGCGTGTTGTGCGGTAATCGCTGGTCCTTTGGATTCGGACTCGGTTGCCTTAAACCGCCTGCTCTCGGGTATATGTATTTTTTAATCTGGGAAAAACGTTTGACTTACTACCCGATCTATGCTAACTAAATTTATATACGTACTTCAATCTGGCATTTCAAGAAGATAGCTTGAAATTCTGTCCAAGTTCTCTCAGTAGCTAATGTGTATAACATCATGAGAGAATTTGATTGGTGCTAGATGCACAGAATCTTTTGCCAGAGTAGGTGAATCGGAGGACCAGAAAACGCATTTACATGAAGGCATTAAACATTTAATAGGATGTTTTTCAGCGTTATGGTGGTGGGATGCATGGAATGAGCTGCCATGAGGAGGCGGTTGAGGCTGGGACTTTTCCTGATGTATCTCTAAATTACTTTGAATTTTGCCCTTCTTGCCTTAAACCGATGCTCTCGGGTATTTGGTTTTTTCATCCTGAGAAAAAAGTTCTGACTACTGATTGTGGATGATTCTGACAATGACATTACAGGTACGCAATCGGGCATTTCAGAGAAGCCAATCTAATTCTGCCAGCGCTCTCAGTAGGGGGCTGTAATAAAATCATGACCCGGGTAGATGCGACCTTTTGCACCACCCGGCGTGGCTTTAATGGCCGCGGGACAATCGCCATTGCCAGCCGGGGGCTTTGACTTTGACTCTGACATCGGGGGGGGGGGGGGGGGGCAGGGGAGAGATAAGTTTTTTTGGCCTTCCATCACAGCGATGTGATGGATGTTTAGTAAATAGTTGTGTCTTGGGTCTAGCGGAAATGTAAGGCTGCATAAACGGCATTTTGTTTGGACCTCAAGGGGTCCAAATGACAAATAAATTGAATCTTGAATCTTGAATGGCCTTGCAGGCTCAAAGGGCCGAATGGCCTACTCCTGCACGTGTGGTCTATGTATCTATGTAGACAGGTACATGGATGGGATGGGTTTGCAGGGATATGGGCCCATTGCAGGCAGCTGGGGCTAGTGCAGCTGGGACATGTTGGCTGGTGTGGTCAAGTTGGGCCAAAGGGCCTGTTTCCATGCTGTAACATCACTCTGTGACTGTGATCCCCTGATCCAGATGTATAACATCTGTACATATGCAAAGAAGTTGAGGAAGATGTGGCAGAGACTCTTACAAAATATATAATTCATTGGGAAATGGAATAGGGATCTGGCAAGCAGCTTATATGATTTATTTCTCAAGCCAAGGGAACTGTCGACTAATCAGTGGGAAGAACATATCCAGGCACTAATTAGACTCACTAGATTCCCCTGGACAGGACATGTTGCTCCAACTAAGTGTTATCATGGGAAGAGGTTACTAGACAGATAGAATTAATGATTCAAGGATGTGCCAAAGGCTCCCTGAAAAAAAATACAAAATCCTCCTTTATAGACTATCAAGTTTGTGAATGATAAACTAAGTAGTCGCGATGTGTATATTTTTATATTATGGTATATGGACACACTGATCTGTTTTGTAGTAAATGCCTACTATGTTCTGTGTGCTGAAGCCAAGCAAGAATTTCATTGTCCTATCGGGGACTCATTACAATAAACTCACTTGAACTTGAACTTGCTGTGGGGGAACCTAAAGCCCATGTCCCACTTAGGAAACCTGAACGGAAACCTCTGGTGACCTTGCCCGCGACCTAAGGTTTCCATGAGGTCGCCGGAGGTTTTGGTCACTCTCCCTAATGGCCAAAATAGGTTCCTGCGTGGTCGAGGCTTCTTCTAAGTTGATTCGATTGCTTCAACATGATCAAAACCGGCCTCGACTAAAATTAGGCTGCCGTCTGGTCGAAGCCAGTGGAGTGGGGTCACTATTTCCTTACAGGCAGTCGAAGGCCATCTCCTTCGCTGACCAGCCATTTTGATTGGCTCATTGGGGTTTCACGACCTAGAAGGACCCGGCGGTAGGTAAAATGCCCGCTAACTTTATTAAACTTCTTATAACTGTCTCCACTCCTTCTCCCCCCCTTCGCCTCCCCTTCTCCCCACTTCTCTCCATCTTCTCCCCCTTCACTCTCCCGTCTCTCTCCCCTTCTCTCTCCCCTTCTCTCTCCCCTTCTCTCTCCCCTTCTCTCTCCCTCTCTCTCTCTCTCTCTGTTTCTCTCTCCTTCTTTCCCCTTCTCCCTCCAGAAGATCGACTACCATCCAAGTGGGGGCTACCTTTTATAGGTCAACAAACCATGAGGGAGCCAAACTACATTGGGGTGGCTCCCCTTACAAACCAATCACACATATCGATTACCTTAAGGTATTATTGGCAGTTCCCCAACCCAATTACAAAGAATCCCAAATAATGTTTCTGCAGAAGCTTCTGGAAGGAAGTCAATTAATCAAATAATGCAACATTCACCCGGGTAATGTAAACAATTCAAACAAGGCTTCACACTTCAGCCAATCCTCAAACAGCAGGATAACTGCCCTGCAACATTATTGACACTATTTACAATCCCTTTGCGGCAATCCAATCAAAGCAAAACATTTATAACACCTTGAAGTTTCTTTGCAGGGTCCTCATACATATTATCAATTGGGAGGACATCTGGATCTTTCCCCATCCTGCATATCAACCTAGGGCTCAGAGTGGTTGGCGCTATTCACAGCCTGTAGTTTTCCACAGACAAAGGTTAAGCAAATCTTACAATTGCAGGGATCCTCCATTTTATAGTATCTTCAATTTGGTAAATATTAACACCTAGAGTCATAGAGGCATACTGGCTCTCGATTTTATATATACACTAGATCAAGAGCAGACCTGTTGGGCCCGTTCCCCCAATGCAATATTCCACCACTCACCCATAGCCCCCAACTGCACAGGCGCTGCTGATGGGTTCCCGTTATGACATCAGAGTTTCCCGTTGTGACACGAGTCATGGCAACCCTCCCCCAACTACACAAGCGTGGCCGGCAAGTGGGGGCACGACTGCAACGTTTTTAAAGTTTACAATGTCAATAACTTGTAAAATATAAGATCAATGTGAACGCATCTCACTCTCCCTCTTCAGTCCCATATTCCGCGCCTCCATTATCCTCCCTCTCCCCACCCTCCGCCTCTTCCCCCTCCTCCATTACCTCGCCATCCAACATTAAGTTCAAGTTAGTACAGTGAATAGAGGACCCGTGGTGGCATTTGTAAACTAGAAGGAAACTTACCCTTCGAGGACCCCCGATGTGAGGCCAGGAAGTACAAGTGGGAAAAAAAATTGGCGATCTGAAAATGGGCAATGGCCCCAACTGCCTTTGTGTGGATACTAGGCCCACTGCGCATGCGCGGAGGTGACTGGCCTCCCCCAACTGCGCAAACACGGCCAGCAAATGGGAGCGTTGTATTAATTTATTTTAAGTTTCAATCGTCAATAACTTGTAAAATATAACATCAATCTGAACGAAACAGGACACCGCAGGACAAAGGTAGTAAGGTGGGCCTAAATTGTTGCGCTATCCTGTACTGTTTTTGCGCTGTCTCGGAAACAAATAAGTACAAACTGTAGATGGTTATGCATGCAACCATATATGTAACTACCTCATTAGCATATTGACCCTCCCACATTCTATAGTATAACTACATTACCCGTGTGTTATTAGTGTTTAAATAAAGATCTAGCTAAAGGACTATGGACAACGTCTAGTTTCCTTTACACAAACAAATATACAAATGATACAAACGAACATACAAGATGAAAGAGATAGATAGATAGATAAATCTATATCATCATATATTATACATATATATCATGTGTGTATGTGACAGCACTTCCATTCAATATGATCGTGGCTGATCATCCAAATGCAGTACCCCCGTCCCTGCTTTCTCCCCATATCCCTTGATTCCGTTAACTCTAAGAGCTAAATCTAACTCTCTTGAAAACATCCAGTGAATTGGCCTTCACTGCCTTCTGTTGTCCTCCACTGACCTGATGGGCTGAATGGCCTAATTCTACTCCGATCACTTATGCCCTTATGACTGAGTTACTCCAGCACTTTGATCTTTGATTTATCTAACTTTTACTTTTGTGTTTATCTTTGATCTACCTGACTAACTTTTTGAATTATTTGAAGCAATGATGGAAAATAACATTGTGGTTGATATATTCTTAGTAAAGATTGATGTCAGCAAATTTTTTTATTTTTCACCTGCGATGGTGAGAATTTGAGACAGGCACATGAATATGCAGGGTATGCATGAATATGGATTACATGGTGGTTGGTTTAAATTGTCATCCTGTTCGGCAGAGACAGTGAGGGCCGAAGGGCCTGCTCCTATGCTATCCTGTCTCTTGCCCAGAGTAGGTGAATTGAGGGGCAGAGATAGGTTTAAGATGAAGGGGAAAAGATTTAATAGGAATCTGAGGGGTAACTTTTTCACACAAAGGGTGGTGGGTGTATGGAACGAGCTGCCAGAGGAGGTAGTTGAGGCAGTTTTGGACACAGTGAGACAGGTACATGGATAGGACAGGTTTGGAGGGATATGGACCAAACATGGGCAGGTGGGACTAGTGTAGATGGGACATGTTGGTCACGTTGGGCTGAAGGGCCTGTTTCCACGCAGTATTACTCCGTGACACTAAATGTCTGACAACTACCTCCTCTGGCAGCCTGTTCCATATACCTACCATCCTTTTGTAAAAATGTTGTCCCTCAGGTTCCTATTAAATATTTCCCCTCCTCGCCTTAAACCCATGTCCTCTCGTTCTTGATTCCCCTACTCTAGGTAAAGGATTTACTCTAGTTCTTCTTCTCATAATCTTATGAACTTCTATAAGATAGTTCTGTGAAGGTGGTGTCTCAGGTAGAGAAGGTGGTCAAAAAGGCTATTGGCACATTGGCCTTCATCAGTCAGAGTATTGAGTGTAGAAGTTGGGAGGTCATGTTGCAGTTGTATAAGACGTTGATGAGGCCGCATTTAGAATATTGGCTTCATAGAAACAAAGAAAAACAGAAAACAGGTGCAGGAGGAGGCCATTTGGCCCTTCGAGCCTGCACCGCCATTCATTGTGATCATGGCTGATCATCCCCAATCAGTAACCCGTGCCTGCCTTCTCCATATTACCCTAGCCCGTGGAGCGTCTTCTAAGTCTCTTTTAAATGCATCCAGTGAATAGGCCTCCACTGCCTTCTGTGGCAGAGAATTCCACAAATTCACAACTTTCTGGCCGAAAAAGCTTTTTCTCATCCCATTATTCTTAGACTGTGGCCCCTGGTTCTGGACTCCCCCATCATTGGGAACGTTTTTCCTGCATCTAGCTTGTCCAGTCCTTTTATAATTTGATACGTTTCTACATTCAGCTCTGATCACCATGTTACAGGAAAGATGTTGGCCGGTTGGAAAGGGTGCAGAGAAGATTCACGGGGGTGTTGCCAGGACTCAAAGGTCAAAGACATAGGGAGAGGTTGAGCAGGCTGGGACTCTATTCCTTGGAGCGTAGAATGATGAGGGGGTGATCTTATAGAGGTGTATAAAAAATCATGAGAGGAATAAATCGGGTAGACTCTTGCCCAGAGTAGGTGAATCAAGGACCAGAGGACATATGTTCAAGGTGAAGGGGAAAAGATTTCATAGTAATCTGAGGGGTAACCTTTTCACACAAAGGGTGATGGGTGCATGGAATGAGCTGCCGGAGGAGGTGGTTGAGACTGGGACTATCCCAACATTTAAGAAGCAATTAGACAGGTACATGGATAGGACAGGTGTGGAGGGATGTGGACCAAACGCAGGCAGGTGGGACTAGTATCTGGGACATGTTGGTCGGTGTGGGAAAGTAGGGCCGAAGGTCCCGTTTCCACACTGACTCATTCCATGACTAAGCCAAACCGACATCTGGTCATCTTATATAAAAGAAGAGGGAATACAAAAGATATTTAATGGCGTGGAACCTGAAGGGAGGGGTGTGTGGAACATTCTTATCAGGAAAGATTGAACGGGCAGGAACTGTGTAGTTTAGTTTAGTTTAGAGATACAGCGTGGAGACAGGCCCTTCGGCCCACCGAGTCCGTGCTGACCAGCGATCCCCGTACATTAACACTATCCTACACACACACTAGGTGTCATGATGAAGATATGTGAATATCTTGACCCTTTGTATCAGCTGACTTGGAGGTCTGATCTGATGTGCACTGTGTAAGCCAAGACAGGAGGCCACGGCTGGGTGAGATATTAAACACGGAGACCAAGGAATGTAACCTGTAAATATTGTGCCAGTATAAACATTATTCCACATCTGAGGGGACAATTTACAATTTTACCAAAGAGACAATGAACCTGCAGACCTACACGTCTTTGGAGTGTGGGAGGAAACCGGAGCGCCCGGGGGTAAACCCGCGCAGGTCACGGGGAGAACGTACAAACTCCGCCACTTGTAGCACCCGTAGTCAGTATGGAACCCGGGCCTCTGACGCTGTGAATCGGGCAGCTCTACCGCTGCGCCCTAGTACTGGTGAAAAGAGATGATTATGGATACAAAGACCTGACTGTGCCTCTGGAAAGCTTTGACATGTGGAGCAGGTGTTCCACAAGCTGCCATGACTCGAACTAACATCCATTAGTAGCTGGGCCTGAATCACCATTGCGCGATTCCTGCAAAGAGGCTGTACCAGGGCCCCAGCTATTTTCCGCAATCTTAATTTATATGAATTTGTTTAATCTAGCTCTGTGAAAATGTTCCGTAATAACTGCTAATTATGTCAAATAATATCATACATTAGTCACGTCATATGTCAAAACCATGCTGCACATTTCATGCTAATTAGTGGATTATAAATGAAATCTGTGAGTAAAGGGTGCGGCAATATTAAACACTATGACTATAAATGATTATATTTAGCACATAAATCGGAAAGTCCAGTTTAATCAGGATAATATTGTTATTTCAATTATTACTGTGTTTTAGTTATTTGCGTTTTAATTATCTTGATGTAAGTGTGATGTGGTGAAAATCTATTTGAGTGTGAATGTGATCGTTCAATTTTTCGAGTGCGTAAAACAGAAAGATGTCATATTATTGTTTTAATTATTCAGTTCTGGGAGATTTGTGCTGCTGAAAATTAATTGTAATCATGTAGAGTCGTTAATTTCACTGGATAGCACGCAGATAAAATCATTTTCGCTGTACCTCGGTACGCGTGACAATAGTAAATGAAACCAAACTTAGCATGGACAAGGTGGGCCGAAGGGCCTGTATGAGCCTGTGACATGGAAATATATCATTAGTCGGCACGGTGGCGCAGCGGTGGAGTTGCTCCCTCCAGGTGCCAGAGAGCCGGGTTCGATCCTGACCATGGGTGCTGTCTGCATGGAAGTTGCATGTTACATAGAAACATAGAAAATTGGTGCAGGAGTAGGCCATTCGGCCCTTCGAGCCTGCACCGCCATTCAATGTGATCATAGCTGATCATCCAACTCAGTATGCTGTACCTGCCTTCTCTCCATACCCCCTGATCCTTTTAGCCACAAGGGCCACATCGAACTCCCTCTTAAATATAGCCAATAAACTGTGGCCTCAACTACCCTCTGTGGCAGAGAATTCCACAGATTCACCACTCTCTGTGTGAAAAATGTTTTTCTCATCTCGGTCCTAAAAGATTACCCCCTTATCCTTAAACTGTGACCCCTTGTTCTGGACTTCCCCAACATCTGGAACAATCTTCCTGCATCTAGCCTGTCCAACCCCTTAAGAATTTTGTAAGTTTCTATCAGATCCCCCCCTCAATCTTCTAAATTCTAGCGAGTACAAGCCGAGTCTATCCAGTCTTTCTTCATATGAAAGTCCTGACATCCCAGGAATCAGTCTGGTGAACCTTGTCTGTACTCCCTCTATGGCAAGAATGTCCTTCCTTAGATGTGGTCTCACCAAGACCCTTTACAACTGTACAGTGTTCTCTCTGGGACCGCGTGGGTTTCCCCCAGGCGCTCCGGTTTCCCCCCCACACTCCAAAGACGTGCAGGTTTGCAGGTTTATTGGTCTCTGTAAGTTACCCCTGGCGTTTAGGATGCACACTATTTATGTTTCCCTCCTTAGATACCGTTAAGAAGTTGGGGAGATTTTGTTTTCGAGGGGGGAGGTAAAGCGACAAGCATAGCATTTCCAGCGGTTGCAAGGGAAAGTAGTGCGGGGAGGGGGTGGTTTGGGTGGGAAGGGACGAATTGACCAGGGAGTTACGGAGGGAATGGCCTCCACGTAAAGCAGACAGGGGAGGAGATGGGAAGATGTGGCCAGTGGTGGGATCTCCCTCTCCTCGTTTTCTTCCCTCCTTCCCCTCCCTCCTTCCCAGCTCTCCCACAAGCCCGCTGTCTCCACCTCTTCCTTTCTTTTTCACGCCCCCCCCCCCCACCCGACATCAGTCTGAAGAAGGGTCTTGACCCGAAACGTCGCCTATTCCTTCTCTTCATAGATGCTGCCTCACCCGCAGAGTTTCTCCAGCATTTTTGTCTACCTTTAAGAAGTTGGGGGTGAGTTTTGCTGATGCAGTTCTCGTGAAACATAGAAACATAGAAATTAGGTGCAGGAGTAGGCCATCCGGCCCTTCGAGCCTGCACCGCCATTCAATATGATCATGGCTGATCTTCCAACTCAGTATCCCGTACCTGCCTTCTCTCCATACCCTCTGATCCCCTTAGCCACAAGGGCCACATCTAACTCCCGCTTAAATATAGCCAATGAACTGGCCTCGACTACCCTCTGTGGCAGAGAGTTCCAGAGATTCACCACTCTCTGTGTGAAAAAAGTTCTTCTCATCTCGGTTTTAAAGGATTTATTTCCCCCTTATCCTTAAGCTGTGACCCCTTGTCCTGGAAGTTATTGCCACAGTGGTGACGTGGAGGGAATTGTAGGATTCAGACCTAGTTTTAACATTTTAGTTTTGTTTGGAGAAACGGAATGGAAACAGATTCCAAATAGGACAGAGAAGATATCCCGTTTATAATTTCCCAACTCAAAGACGAGAGTTTTCACAGATTCATAGAGTGATACAGCGTGAAAAACAGGCCCAACTTGCCCACACCGGCCAGCATGTCCCAGCTGCACTCGTCCCACCTGCCCGCATTTGGCCCATATGCAGAAACATTGTCGGCAAAGAGATGCAAAATACCTTTGTCTGCAAGGTTAGGGTGGCACGGTGGCACAGCAGTAGAGTTGTAGCCATCCCCGGTTCGATCCTGACTCCGGGCGCTGTCTGCACGGAAGTTGTACGTTCTCTCTGTGACCGCGTGGGTTTTCTCCGGGTGCTCCGGTTTCCTCCCACACTTCAAAGACGTACAGGCTTGTAGACTAATTGGCTTCAGTAAAACATTGTATATCGGCCCTGGTGTGTGTAGGACAGTGCCAGCATACGGGGGATCGCTGGTCGGCGCAGACACGGTGGGCCGAAGGGCCTGCAGACTCGGTGGGCTGAAGGGCCGTTTCAATGCTGAATCTGTAAACTAATATACTGCAGATTGAACGAGAGAATATAAATCAAAAAATCTCAGAGGAAAACTTTGATATGGCAGAGACTTTCGATTATTACTGATTTTATCACAAACTGATTGTTATTAAGACCCGAGTAACAATGTTATTAAGACCCGTATAGTTATTCAGTTTATGAGTTGATAGAATCTACAGTATAACAAAACTAAATTATGCAGTTCTGAATTAATTTACCATTTAGACTTGGCGGGTCTGTGATTATTCTACATATCAAAAACGATGCAATCACGATAAACAGTCACCTTTTTTAGGTGCAGGAAAAAGCAAGATGTGTTAAAACATATTAAACTTGGAAGCACACAGTTGAAGATTATGGATGCATAAATTGGTTTAAAATCTGATGCACGTGGAAATTAGGATTTTTCAAATGATATCCAGGACTGCCATTCAAAGTGGAATGTACCTGTAAATAGAGTGTCACAGAGACACAGAGACACAGAGACACAGAGACACAGAGACACAGAGACACAGAGACACAGAGACACAGAGACACAGGATTTGAGTATAGGAGCAGGGAAGTTCTACTGCAGTTGTACAGGGTCTTGGTGAGACCACACCTGGAGTATTACGTACAGTTTTGGTCTCCAAATCTGAGGAAGGACATTATTGCCATAGAGGGAGTGCAGAGAAGGTTCACCAGACTGATTCCTGGGATGTCAGGACTGTCTTATGAAGAATGACTGGATAGACTTGGTTTATACTCTCTAGAATTTAGGAGATTGAGAGGGGATCTTATAGAAACTTACAAAATTCTTAAGGGGTTGGACAGGCTAGATGCAGGAAGATTGTTCCCGATGTTGGGAAAGTCCAGGACAAGGGGTCACAGCTTAAGGATAAGGGGGAAATCCTTTAAAACCGAGATGAGAAATGTTTTTTTCACACAGAGAGTGGTGAATCTCTGGAACTCTCTGCCACAGAGGGTAGTCGAGGCCAGTTCATTGGCTATATTTAAGAAGAAGTTAGATGTGGCCCTTGTGGCTAAGGGGGTCAGAGGGTATGGAGAGAAGGCAGGTACGGGATACTGAGTTGGATGATCAGCCATGATCATATTGAATGGCGGTGCAGGCTCGAAGGGCCGAATGGCCTACTCCTGCATCTAATTTCTATGTTTCTATATTTCTATGTCACAGGGTCACAGAGCGACACACAGAGACACACAGAGACACACAGAGACACACAGAGTCACAGAGACACACAGAGTCGCAGACACGCAGATCCACAGAGCAAGGAAAAAGTCCCCTTGGGCCAACTTGCCTACACGGACTAACACGCCCCATCTACACTAGTCCCACCTGCCCACGTTTGGCCCATATCCCTCTAAACCTGTCCTATCCTTGTGCCTGTCTAAATGTTTCTTAAATGTTGCAATAGAATGAATGAAAGAATGAATGAATGTATGCAAGAATGTATGAATGAATGTATGAAAGAATGAATGAATGTATGTATGAATGAATGTATGAATGAATGAATGATACTTCATGATATTCTTTGTGTTACGTTCTCAAGGTATGCAAAGAGTCACCACATCAAGGGCGTCGACAAAGTCACAAACTATTCAATTTTACACAAACCATTTTTAACACATTCCATTTGTAGTTCTCGGCAGTTCACCCACACCAGCTCCTCGCCCTGTCTCTACCTCCTCCGGCAGCTCGTTGCACACACCCACCACCATGTGCGTACCACCAGGGCAGATCAACAGAGATATGTGTGCCCTCGTTCTCGAAGCCGTTTACCCCCTCCACTGCCGTCTCACCAGAGACTAGTCGTTGTCACGTATACCGAGGTACAGTGAAAAGCTTGCGATCACGCGCTAACCAGTCAGCGGAAAGACAATACGTGATTACAATCGAGTTATTTACAGTGTACAGATACATGATTAGGGAATAACGTTTAGTGCAAGGTAAAGCCAGTAAAGTCCAATCAAAGATAGTCCGAGGGTCTCCATTGAGGTAGATAGTAGTTCAGGACCGCTCTCTAGTTGGTGGTAGGATGGTTCAGTTGCCTAATAACAGCTGGGAAGAAACTGTCCCTGAATCTGGAGGTGTGCGTTTGTTTTCACATTTCTGTACCTTTTGCCCGATGGGAGAGAGGGGGAGAAGAGGGAGTGGTCGGGGTGCGACTGGTCCTTGATTGTGCTGCTGGCCTTGCCGAGGCAGCGTGAGGTGTGGATGGAGTCAATGCAAGGGAGGTTGGTTCGTGTGTGACGGTCTGGGTTGCGTCCACGATTCGCTGCAATGTCTCGCGGGTCTTGGACGGAGCTGTTCCCAAACCGAGCTGCGATGCATCTCGTTAAAATGCTTGCAACGGCGCATAAGTTATCAACTAAACCAGAGTAATTCATTCCACAGTGTCGTGAAAATATGCAGACAGATTTTTTATTTAATAAAGTTATAAAAACCAGCATGCCTAGTGATAGCCACAGTGCAATGTGTGTGGACTTTACACAGCGACGGCATCTACATTACATGGAACACAGGAACAGGCCATTCACACAAAATCCTTGCTGAATATGGTGCCAAATCTGCCCATATTGGATCAATATCCCTCCATTCCCTGTTTATCCATGTGCCTATATAAAAACCTCTGAAGAGCCATTATTTAATCTGCCCCATCCACCACATTTGACACTAGGGTTGCCAACTGTCCTGTATTAGCCGGGACATCCCGTATATTGGGCTAAATTGGTTTGTCCCGTACGGGACCGCCCTTGTCCCGTATTTGACCGCTACTACTCGGGTCGAGGGGACTGTAGGGTCGGAGCGCCGCATCCGGCCCCCGCCTCACCCCCGTCCCGACGTAGTGCAGCCCATGGAGTGCAGCAGCAGCAGCAGCAGCAACGCCCGTGGCCCCGTCGGTCGGTCGGCAGCCCGGCCAGCTGTCCGATCTTCGGACCTTCGCTTACCGCCGACACCACCACCACCCACCCCTCCTTCTCACGGCCGATCATCGGTTCACGAGTTGGACGGGGCGCCGGACTTTGCGCGGCCCGGGCCAAAACTCCTCAGCTGGCCCGCCGGCTGGGCTTTGCGTACAGTCCAGCACCCGGGGCCAACTCATCGTTCACCCAGACACGCTGGGTCGAGTCGGTCAACGAATTGCCGTCGGGAATTTGTCCCGTATTTTGACCTTTTGTCCCTTGCTTGGGAGTGAGAACGTTGGCGACCCGAATCGGGAGCCGTTCCAGTTACATCGAGCGCATGGACCAGACCAGTGAACCCCACCTCCTCCATCAGATCGTCACGGAGACACCACGACGAGTGCACCTCACGTCACAGCGCCCCTTTGCCACGCAAGCTCTGCACAACACCGGCTGAACGGCGCTTCCAAGGCCGCCTGGGTCAAGACGAGATGGAGAGACCAGTGGAAGTCAGCGGAACCATCTAGGCTACGCCATTACATCGATGACCCCATGGACGTCCCTGGCCCGAAAGCAGTGGACAACCCTCGACCGCTTGAGGGCAGGCATCGGACGCCATGGAGTAGCGATGAAGAAGGTGGGGCCTCGTGGACAGCGAGCGCCTCCTGCGAGTGTGGGGACCCAACGCAGACAGTGGAGCACATGGTCACCAGTTGCCCCAAACACCGGCCAACAAATGGTGAATGAGGTCTGAATGACCTGGACGATGACACGTTGGCCTGGCTCACCTCAACGGAGCTGCAGGTCTCAAAGACACACGACACAAGAAGAAGAACGGACCAGCCTTTAGACTTTTTGTAGATGACGCCAAAATATGGAGCCGAGTGCGATGAATAAAGAATTTCACTGTGCAGAGCACACGTGATATTGAAGCCCATTGACAATCAGTCTGAGAAACTGTCCCAACCCGAAACTTCACCTATCCATGTTCTCCAGGGATGTTGCCTGACCCGCTGAGTTACTCCAGCACTGTGTGCCCCGTTTTCCCCCCGCAGTTAAAGATAGAAATTAATTTGAGAGCAGCGACTGTCAATTCAATTCAATTCAATGGGATGGAGTGGAAACAAAGAGCAATGGAGGCGAAAAAAAACTCATCATTATTTCCTGACATCCGACCCATAGAGTTATTTGTTCATACGTCCTAGGAGCAGAATTAGGCCATTCGGCCCATCAAGTCTACTCCCCCATTCAATCACGGCTGATCTATCTCTCCCTCCGAACCCCATTCTCCTGCCTTCTCCCCATAACCCCTGACACCCGCACTAATCAAGAATCTGTCAAGTTCCGCCTTAAAAATATCCACTGACTTGCCCTCCACAGCCTTCTGTGGCAAAGAATCCCACAGATTCACCACCCTCTGACTGAAGAAATTCCTCCCCATCTCTTTTCTTCCTTTTGCTTCCTTTTATTCTGAGGCTGTGGCCTCTGGTCCTATTAACTAACGGAGTTAATTGTGTTGGGGACAATATTTTTCTCCTTTTTATTAATTCATAGGATGATCAAAAATGGATATTACTGATGCATGGCTGCAATGAAGCATAGACAATTTGAGTTGTCAGAACACAGAATAGACAATATTTCGCTTGGGCAGCCTACAACCCAGCGGTATGAATATTGATTTCTCCAACTTCAAGTAACCCTTGCATCCCCTCTCTCTCGGTCCCTCCACCCCTCCCCCCAAACTGTTGTACCAGCGTCAAAGTCGGCTTGTTTAGTCTCATTGTCTGTAGCTCGTTTTCTCCTACATCTCTCCGCATCACCTATACCTCTCCCGTTTTCCTCTGACACTCAGTCAGAAGAAAGGTCTCAAAACGTTACACGTTCCATTTCTCCAGAGATGCTGCCTGTCCCGCTGAGTTACTCCAGCGTTTTAATAGACAAGAGACTATAGGTGCAGGAGTAGGCCATTCGGCCCCTCGAGCCAGCACCGCCATTCAATGTGATCATCGCTGATCATCCCCAATCAGTACCCCGTTCCTGCCTTCTCCCCATATCCCCTGACTCCGGTATCTTTAAGAGCCCTATCCAGCTCTCTCTTGAAAGCATCCAGAGAACTGGCCTCCACCGCCCTCTGAGGCAGAGAATTCCACACTCGCCACTCTCTGTGTGAAAAAATGTTTCCTCGTCTCCGCACTAAATGGCTTACTCCTTATTCTTAAACTGTGGCCCCTGGTTCTGGACTCCCCCAACATCGGAGACACGTTTCCTGCCTCTAGCATGTCCAAGCTCTTAGCAATCTAATGCCCCTGTCCCACTTAGGAAACCTGAACGGATTCCCGGAGGTTTTTGTCAGTCTCCCTACCTGCTTCCACTACCTGCAATCTCCGGCAACCACCTGCAACCTCCGGGAACCGCACGGAAACCTTGGGTGGGGCGCAAAGTCTCCAGAAGTTTCCGTTCAGGTTTCCTAAGTGGGACGGGGGCATTATATGTTTCAATGAGAACCCCTCTCATCCTTCTAAACTCCAGAGTGCCTGCCTTTGGTTTAAACCAGCACCTGCAGTTCCTTCCCACTCAAATGCATAAGTGAGTTGTACCACGGGGTGGGAAGATTGCAATCTTTCACATGGGTCCGCCCTGTTTCGACGAATGCAATTAACCTGGCGTGCACAATCAAATAGAACAAGTTGTCCGACAACTTTAGGCTGTGCACGCTGTACGCAAGAAGAAGATGTTGTACCACATTTCCATTATTCAGCTCCATTAAAGATTTGTCTGGCACTTCAGGGAATTGCCTGCATTTCTGAGACAAATTTTACAACACCTCTAGTGTTGAAAGTGTACTCATTCTTAGCATGCAAGCTATGTAGCAGCCAATTAGCACATTCCATAAGCAGTCTAATACATTTCTCGATACTATCAGTTCAGTAGTGAATGTCCAAAAGGAATTAAAATTATTCCTGCAAATTATGCATATCTGAACCGACGTAATGCTGGACGGACAGCATCCACGCAGAAAGAACCAAGAGAGTGGGAGTGTTGGGTCTGTAGTATATTGGGCTGGAGATCCAGAACTGAACACCAGTCAACTTTCAGCCCATTTTGCCCTTGCTGGCCTTCACACAAACCAACCTCCCCTCAATTGACTCCATCTACACCTCACGCTGCCTCGGCAAGGCCAGCATCACAATCAAGGACCAGTCGCACCCCGGTCCACTCCCTCGTCTCCCCTCTCCCATCGGGCAAAAGGTACAGAAGTGTGAAAACAAACGCACACCTCCAGATTCAGGGACAGTTTCTTCCCAGCTGTTATCAGGCAACTGAAGCATTCTACCACAACCAGAGAGCAGTGCTGAACTACTATCTACTGCATTGGAGACCCTCGGACTATTTTTGATCGGACTTTACTGCTTTTATCTTGCACTAAATATTTTTATCCCTTTATCATACCTTCACGTGATACGTCCCATTTCGATACAAATGCGATCATCACGGTGTACACTGCGAATGGCCCGATTGTAATCATGTATTGTCTTTCCGCTGACTGGTGAACATGCAACAAAAGCTTTTCACTGTACCTCGGCACACGTGACTATAGACTAAACGCAAACTCGACGCTAGTCTCACCTGTTCAGGTTTGGTCCAAATCCTTCTGAACTTTTCCTAGCCATGTACAGGTACCTGTTCAAATGTCTTTTTAAAGGTCGCTTTAGTTTAGTTTAGTTTTGTTTAGAGACACAGTGTGGAAACAGGCCCTTCGGCCCACCCACCAGCGATCGCCCGTGCACAGTAATTCTACCCTACACACTTGGGACATTACACAGAGACCAATTGACTTACAAACCTGCACGGACTTTGGGATGTGGGAGGAAACCGGAGCATCCGGAGGAAACCCACGCGATCACGGGGCGAACGTACAAACTCCGTACAGACGGCACCTGTGGTGAGGATCGAACGCAAAGTCTCTGGCGCTGTGAGGCAACAGCTCTACCGCTGCGCCACCGTGCCGTTCTTGCAAGGGCCTGTCCTACTTGGCGATTTTTTTTGGCCTCTGCCGGCATCATTTGACGTATCAGGTCACCGAAACATCAGTGACGCGGTGGTGTCGTGCCGTGATGCAGCGTGATGACGTGATGACCTATTGGCGCGCGCCGTTTTTCTGGGTGTCGCAACGTTTTTTAGTCAACGCTGGATTTTGAAATGTTCAAAATCATTTGGCAACACTGATATAACGCCAAATAAAATCGACGTGGAACAGGCCCTTAAGGTATTTCTGTAACGGGTATAGCTTGGACCCAATAGCAGCACAGAGTAGTAACACAGGAACGGGTACACCGTACTCACACAGAGGCTCAGGATTGAGCGAGGGTTCCGAAGAGGGGCAGGCAGGAGACGTAGTCGAGGTAGCGGAAGGTCCGGTAACCAGGAGATCCAACACACGATGCAAACAAACCAGCGAGGGACAGACGAAAGGAGAGTGGAAGCCAGGCAGGAAGTGAAGGAGCCGTTGCAGGGATACACCAAACAGCCCAGGAGAGAGGCAGACAGAAACCAGGAGGTACGGGACGAAGGCCGTGGTCGGGGACAGAAGGCTGAGGTGATATCCGAGAAGACGACAGGACGGAATGGTCAGGGGCAGGCAGGTTCGAATCCGTGTAGGCAGTCGGGAAAACGCTGGAGAGTCTTGCATGAACGCTGAGAACAATCTGGCACTGTGTGAGCGGTGAGGAGAGTCTATATACCGGGTTAATAGGTGATTAGAGGCAACTGAGTGCAACAGGTGAGGAGAGTTGGGCTGATGAGAGGGGAGTGGCAGGCAGGCAGGTGAGGAGAAGGAAGGACTGGTGGAAAAGTACCGGGAGGTGAAGTGGATGAGAATGAGGTGAGGGCTGACTGACAATTTCTGTACGTGAGTGTAATCCCCGATTAGCAAAGTGTACTGAGACCGCATGCAAGAGGCGCCAGGTTTTGGCGCCATGTTCAGTCTAGACCACGCTCGAAGTATCATGGGGTGCCTGATCCAGGAGAGTCCCAGGCTTCTGCAGGGCCTCCAGCTGTGGCCTTCCTTGGAGGTGTGGATCGACCTGGGAACTGAAGTCCCTCTCCAGTCCTCGCCCGTCCACCTCTGTGCCCCGGGAGGGTGGGAGCATCCCGCAGCCGACATGGCTCGGCACGGCGGTCCAGACCCCCAGTTCCACCTCCTCTCCTCCGGCCTCATTCCTCGCTCCTCACCTCCTCCTCCCCGTCACTGGCTCCATCCTCTCCAGTCCCTGGTCTCCGGGGGTCGAGCAGGGGGTTGGCTCGGTGGCTTTTCCACACTACAGGACACGGCCCTGTCCCCTGCAACCTGTTTCTCTCGCGGTTCACAGACTCGCCAGCCGCCTGCCACTGTTGCGGGCTGGAAGAGTCTGTGTACCACGTGTACATGGAGTGCGTGAGGCTGCAGCCCCTGTTCCAATACCTAAAGAGGCTGCACCGTTGCCTTCTGGCTACATGTCCCTCATCTCTTCGGACACCCTGTGCGTAGGGGAGAGGGTAGGGCAGAGGATGTCCTGGTTGGGTTGCTCCTGGGCCTGGCCAAGCTGGCCATCCGCGAGTCATGGTGCCAGGCCTGTCTACCACATCAGGGACCCTCGGACTATCTTTGATTGCACTTTTATGAACATTGACATCTCCAACACCCCAGCGGCATGAACAAAAGGCCATAGACAATAGACATTAGGTGCAGGAGTAGGTCATTCGGCCCTTCAAGCCAGCACCGCCATTCACTGTGATCATGGCTGATCATCCCCAATCAGTACCCCGTTCCTGCCTTCTCCCCATATCCCCCGATTCCACTATCTTTAAGAGCCCTATCTAGCTCTCTCTTGAAAGTTTCCAGAGAACCGGCCTCCACCGCCCTCTGAGGCATTCCACAGACTCGCAACTCTCTGTGTGAAAAAGTTTTTCCTCGTCTCCGTTCTAAATGGCTTACCCCTTATTCTTAAACGGTGGCCCCTGGTTCTGGACTCCCCAAACATCGGAAACATGTTTCCTGCCTCTAGCGCGTCCAAACCCTCAATTAACTTATATGTTTCAATACGATCTCAATAACATGATATGTTTCAATACGATTGACTTCTCTAACACCCCTGGGGTATGAACAATGTCTTCTCTAACTCCAACACTTTCACCACCTCCAACGGGATCCCACTACTGGCCACATCTTCCCATCTCCGCCCCTTTCTGCTTTCCACAGAGACCGTTCCCTCCGAAACTACCTGGTCAACTCGTCCCTTCCCACCCAAACCACCCCCCTCCCCGGGTACTTTCCCCTGCAACCGCAGGAGATGCAACACCCGTCCCTTTACCTCCTCCCTCGACTCCATCCAAGGACCCAAACCGTCTTTCCAGGTGAGGCAGAGGTTCACTTGCACCTCCTCCAACCTCATCTACTGTACCCGCTGTTCCAGGTGTCAACCTCTCTACATCGGCGAGACCAAGCGCAGGCTCGACGATCGTTTCGCTGGACACCTCCGCTGAGTCCGTCTTAACCTACCTGATCTCACGGTGGCTCAGCACTTCACCTCCCCCCTCCCATTCCCAATCTGACCTTTCTGTCCTGGGCCTCCTCCATTGTCAGAGTGAGGCCCAATGCAATTTGGAGGAGCAGCACCTCATATTTCACTTGGGTAGTTTACACCCCAGCTGTATGAACATTGACTTCTCCAACTTCAAGTAACCCTTGCTTTCCCTCTCTCTCCATCCCTTCCCCTTCCCAGTTCTCCCGCCAGTCTTACCGTCTCCGACTACATTCTACCTTTGTCTCGCCCATTACCCTGACACCAGCCCGAGGGAGGAGCGGCGCCCATGTCGGGGCGGCCTGGCGCGAGGCTGAGACGGTAACTTACGTGAGGGCGGTCCGGCACGGGGCTGGAACGGCGGTCCGGTGGCTGGGACGGCGTTCTGACGGCGGTGACCTGAGTCCGGGGTTCGGCCACGAGCCAGCGGCTGTGTCAGCAGGACTGGTGGACGGCAGCTTCGACCACCCCGGGCCGCGGTGATTGAGCCGCGGGACTGTTTTTAACATCGCCCGGTGGGGTATCGCCTCAGCGCAGAGGGAGAAGAGGAGGGAAGAGACTGCAGACCTAAGACTTTTGCCTCCATCACAGTGAGGAGGTGCTAGGTGCACTCACTGTGGTGGATGTTAATATGTGTTTATTGTTGTTTTTTTTATTGTATTGTATGTATGTATGACTGCAGGCACGAAATTTCGTTCAGACTTCGGTCTGAATGATAATAAAGGAAACCAGTAAACCTGTAAAGAAGGGTCTCGACCCGAAACGTCACCCATTCCTTCTCTCCAGAGATGCTGCCTGTCCCGCTGAGTTACTCCAGCATTTTGTGTCTATCGTTGACTGCAATTTACTGGTTTTACCTTGCACTAAACGTAATTCCCTTATCATATTTAGAGATGCAGCGTGGAAACGGGCCCTTCAACCCACCCTTCAACGGGCCCTTCACACACACACTAGGGACAATTTACATTTAGACCAAGCCACGGAACCTACAAACCTGTAAGACTTTGGAGTGTGGGAGGAAACCGGAGATCTCGGAGAAATCCCACGCGGTCGTGATGAGAATGTTCAAAATCCGTACAGACAGCACCAGTAGTCGAGGGGTCAAACCCGGGTCTCTGGCGCTATGAGGCAGTGGCTCTACCGCTGCGCCACCGAGCCAGCCTGTATCTGTACTCTATGAATGGCTTGTTTGTAATCATGTCTTGTCTTTGCGCTGGCTGGCGTGCAACAAAAGCTTTTGGATGTGGAGAGGATGTTTCCACTAGTGGGAGAGTCCAGGACTAGAGGTCACACACAGCCTCAGAATTAAAGGACGTTCTTTTAGGAAGGAACTTTGAGGAGGAATTTCTTTAGTCGGCGGGTGGTGAATCTGCGTAATTCATAGCCACAGAAGGCTGTGGAGGCCAAGTCAGTGGATATACTTAAGGCAGAGATAGATAGATTCTTGATTAGTATGGGTGTCAGGGGTTATGGGGTGAAGGCAGGAGAGTTGTGAATCTGTGGAATTCTCTGCCTCAGAGGATGGGGGAGGCCGGTTCTCTGGATACTTTTAAGAGAGAGCTAGCTAGGGCTCTTAAAGATAGTGGAGTCAGGGGATATGGGGAGAAGGCTGTAACGTGGTACTGATTGGGGATGATCAGCCACGATCACATTGAATGGCTATGCTGGATCGAAGGGCCGAATGGCCTACTCCTGCACCTGTTGTCTATTTTCTAAAGGGGTTATGGGGGAGAGGTAGATCAGCTATGATTGAATGGTGGTGTACACTTGATGGGCCGAATGGCCTAATTCTGCCATTACCACGTGATCTTATGATATGATATTCTCGCTGAACCTCAGAACACGTGACAATAAACTAAACTAAGCTGAACAATGTCAAGTCAACTTGAAACTCGAGACTGTCGTGATGTTCCAGCAACGAGCGTGTGTTCATGCTTCGGAATGTTCCAAAACACTGACCTATTTCCTCTCCGCAACTCATGTCCAGACTGTTCAAAGTCATTAGACCCTATTTTCTCGGCATGTGTTTTCGCTAAGTGTTTGGGGATTTGAAGTTAGGCCACACAAATTTATTACCTTGTAGAAATGGAGATTTCACACAGTGCGTTTCTTTTAAACGGGAAAGCAATGCCTTGGGGGGGGGGGGGGGGGGGGGGGGGGGGGGGGGGGGGAGGAAGTCGTACGCCAGTGTTCCTGTGTATTTGATTGAAAATTTCCAGATGGATCTGCAATCACCCACTTGTCCATGGGCCGGAAGCTACACTATGCTTTATGGGGCCAAGTCTCAGTGCTCAGAACATACAGGAGATAAGTACAAGAAACTGGAGTAACTCAGCCGGCCAGACAGTATCTCTGGAGAAAAGGAAGAGGTGATAGTTTGTAGTTTTAAGGCAATAGACAATAGGTGCAGGAGAAGGCCATTCGGCCCTTCGAGCCAGCACCGCCATTCAATGTGATCATGGCTGATCATCCACAATCAGTACCCCGTTCCTGCCTTCTCCCCATATCCCCTGACTCCGCTATCTTCAAGAGCCCTATCAAGCTCGCTCTTGAAAGTTTTTAGTTTCAGAGATACAGCGCGATGACAGGCCCTTTGGCCCACCGGGTCCGCGCCGACCAGCGATCTCCGCACATTAACACCATCCTACAAGCCACAAGGGATGATTTTTTTTTAAACATTTACACCAAGCCAATTAACCTACAAACCTGTGCGTCTTTGGAGTGTGGGGGGAAACCCAAGATCTCGGAGAAAACCCACCAGGTCACGGGGAGAGCGTGCAAACTCCGTGCTGACTGCTCCCGTAGTCGGGATAGAACCCAGGTCTCCGGCGCTGCATTAGCTGTAAGGCAGCAACTCTACCGCTGCGCCACCGTAACCGCCAACTGCACGGAACATGCAACAATGCAGAAGACAGGAATCGATGTGGGTAGAGCTGCGAAACACTAAGGGGCAGAAAACGCTGGTGGGAGTTGTATACAGGCCACCTAACAGTAGTAGTGGAGTTGGGGATGGCATCAAACAGGAAATTAGAAATGCGTGCAACAAAGGTAAAACAATTATAATGGGTGACTTCATTCTACATATAGATTGGGTGAATCAAATTGGCAGGGGTGCTGAGGAAGAGGATTTCTTGGAATGTATGCGAGATAGTTTTCTAAACCAACATGTAGAGGAACCAACGAGAGAGCAGGCTATTCTAGACTGTGTATTGAGTAATGAGGAAGGGTTAGTTTGCAGTCTTGTTGTGCGTGGCCCCTTGGGCAAGAGTGACCATAATATGGTTGAGTTCTTCATTAGGATGGAGAGTGACATTGTTAATTCAGAAACAAGGGTCCTGAACTTAAAGAAAGGTGACTTTGAGGGTATGAGACGTGAATTGGCCAAGATAGACCGGCAAATGATTCTTAAAGGGTTGACGGTGGATATGCAATGGAAGGCATTTTAAAACTGCATGGATGAACTACAACAAGTATTCATCCCAGTTTGGCAAAAGAATAAATCAGGGAAGGTAGTGCATCCGTGGATAACAAGGGAAATCAGGGATAGTATCAAAACAAAAGATGATGCGTACAAATTAGCCAGAACAAGCAGCCTACCAGAGGACTGGGAGAAATTCAGAGCACAGCAGAGGAGGACAAAAGGCTTAATTAGGAAAGGGAAAATAGATTATGAAAGAAAACTGGCAGGGAACATAAAAACTGACTGCAAAAGTTTTTATAGATATGTGAAGAGGAAAAGATTAGTTAAAACAAATGTAGGTCCCTTGCAGTCAGAAACGGGTGAATTGATCATGGGGAACAAGGACATGGCAGACCAATTGAATAACTACTTTGGTTCTGTCTTCACTAAGGAAGACATAAATAATCTGCCGGAAATAGCAAGGGACCGGGGGTTAAATGAGATGGAGGAACTGAGTGAAATCCAGGTTAGCCGGGAAGTGGTGTTAGGTAAATTGAATGGATTAAAGGCCGATAAATCCCCAGGGCCAGATAAGTTGCACCCCAGAGCACTTAAGGAAGTAGCCGCAGCAATAGTGGATGCATTAGTGATAATTTTTCAAAACTCTTTAGATTCTGGAATAGTTCCTGAAGATTGGAGGGTAGCTAATGTAACACCAGTTGTAAAAAAGGGAGGGAGAGAGAAAATGGGGAATTACAGACCAGTTAGTCTAACATCGGTGGTGGGGAAAATTCTGGAGTCAGTTATTAAAAATGGGATAGCAGCACATTTGGAAAGTGGTGAAATCATTGGACAAAGTCAGCATGGATTTATGAAAGGTAAATCATGTCTGACAAATCTTATAGAATTTTTCGAGGATGTAACGTAGAGTGGATAAGGGCGAACCAGTGGATGTGTTATATCTGGACTTTCAGAAGGGTTTCGACAAGGTCCCACATAAGAGATTAGTATACAAACTTAAAGCACATGGTATTGGGGGTTCAGTATTGATGTGGGTAGAGAACTGGCTGGCAAACAGGAAGCAAAGAGTAGGAGTAAACGGGTCCTTTTCAGAATGGCAGGCAGTGACTAGTGGGGTACCGCAAGGCTCAGTGCTGGGACCCCAGCTATGTACAATATATATTAATGATCTGGATGAGGGAATTGAATGCAACATCTCCAAGTTTGCGGATGACACAAAGCTGGGGGGCAGTGTTAGCTGTGAGGAGGATGCTAGGAGGCTACAAGGTGACTTGAATAGTGAGTGGGCAAGGTGAGTGGGCAAATGCATGGCAGATGCAGTATAATGTGGATAAATGTGAGGTTATCCACTTTGGTGGCAAAAACAGGAAAGTAGACTATTATCTGAATGGTGGCCGATTAGGAAAAGGGGAGATGCAACGAGACCTGGGTGTCATGGTACACCAGTCATTGAAAGTAGGAATGCAGGTGCAGCAGGCAGTGAAGAAAGCGAATGGTATGCTAGCATTCATAGCAAAAGGATTTGAGTATGAGAGCAGGGAGGTTCTACCGCAGTTGTACAGGGTCTTGCTGAGACCACACCTGGAGTATTGCGTATAGTTTTGGTCTCCTAATCTGAGGAAAGAAATTCTTGCCATAGAGGTAGTACAGAGAAGGTTCACCAGACTGATTCCTGGGATGTCAGGACTTTCATATGAAGAAAGACTGAATAGACTCGGTTTGTACACGCTGGAATTCAGAAGATTGAGGGGGATCTTATAGAAACTTCATTTCTCCCCCTCTTTGCTTACCTGACACCATTTTGGGTTATGGCCAAACGCAGGCAGGTGTGACCAGTGTAGATGGGGCATATTGGACAGTGTGGGCTAGTTGGGCCGAAGGGCCTGTTTCCATGCTGCATCACTCCATGACTCTGTGACCTCCTGATTAAGGTACAGCTCGAACAAAGATGATCGGGTGATTTATCCCACATCAGTCAGGTAAAAAAAAAACAAGACTGCCATTATGCGCATAATTCATAAGTAACGATTGTTCCTTCATTATCACGGAGAACTAGCTCACTTATATTGGCAGCAGTCTATATAATTTCAATTGCCTTAACGCTTTATATAGACTTTGTTTTCTAATTAAAACATTCAAAAATAAAGTGGCATCGAACCATTGAACCAGATAACCTCGATGTTCAAAGCCCAGTGTACAGTAGCTTAGTTTAGTTTGGAGATTCAGGGTGGAATAAGGCCCTTCAGCCCACCGAGACAGTCCGCATTCATAGACCAGCGACCATTAGGTGCAATAGGCAAGTTCCTTCGAGCCTACACCGCCATTCACAATGGCTGATCATAGGTGCAGGAGTAGATCCCCCTAGCCAATCAGCCCTTTAAATAGCAATGCCATGGCCTCAATACCTTCTGATCATGGCTGATCATCCACAATCAGTACCCCGTTCCTGCCTTCTCCCCCATATCCCCTGACTCCGCTATCTTTAAGAGCCCTATCTAACTCACTCTTGAAAGCCACCAGAGAATTGGCCTCCATCGCCCTCTGAAGCAGAGAATTCCACAGACTCACAACTCTGTGTGAAAACATTTTTCCCTCATCTCCATTCTAAATGGCCTACCGCTTATTCTGAAACTGTGGCTCCTGGTTCTGGACTCCCCCAACATCGGGAACATGTTTCCCTGCCTCTAGCCTGTCCAAACCCTTACTTATATATTTCAATAAGATTCCCTCTCATCCTTCTAAACTCCAGAGTGTACAAGCCCAGCTGCTCCATTCCCTCAGCATATGACAGTCCCACCATCCCTGGAATTAACCTTGTGAACCTACGCTGCACTCCCTCAATAGCAAGAATGTCCTCAAATTAGGGGACCAAAACTGCACACACTGCTCACTGGGGCCCTGTACAACTGCAGAAGGACCTCTTTGCTCCTATGCTGTTAAGAAGGCTAAGAAGGCCACTGCCTACTGTACCTGCACGCTTACTTTCAGTGACTGATGAACAAGGACCCCCAGATCCCGTTGTACTTCCCTTTTTCCCAACTTGACTCCATTCAGATAATAATCTGCCTTCCTGTTTTTGCCACCAAAGTGGATAACCTCACATTTATCCACATTAAACTGCATCTGCCTTGCATCTGCCCACTCACCCAACCTGTCCAAAGTGGAGTGAGAGAGTGGAGACATAAGTGTGCACCAGGGTGGGGCACAGGGAAGAGAGGGGTGAATAATTCAATGTTCATACCACTGGGGTGTAAGGTGCCCAAGCGGAATATGAGGTGCTGTTCCTTCAGTTTGCATAGGGACCTCACTCTGGCAATGAAGGAGGCCCAGGACAGAAAGGTCAGGGAATTGGAAGAGTAGTTAAAATGGTTGGACTTTAGACCAGAGATACATTGCGGAAACAGGCCCTTTGGCCCACCGACCAGCAATCACTATCCTATACACTCACGAGGGACAATTTACACTTTTTACCGAAGCCAATTAACCTGCGCAGGAAGGAACTGCAGATGCCGGTTTACACCGAAGATGGGCACAAAATGCTGGAGTAACTCAGCGGGTCAGACAGCATCTCTGGAGAAAAGGAAGAGGTGATGTTTGGGGTCGAGACTCTTCTCCAGACCGAAGAAGGGTCTCGACCCGAGACGGCACTTATTGCTGTTCTCCAGAGCTGCTGTCTGACCCGCTGACTTACTCCAGCATTTTGTGTCTAACCTTCAAACCTGTACTCCTTTGGAGTTAGCGACTGGGAGATTGAGCAGGCCTTGGCGTGCAATGGGGGCAAAGACCTCAGTTTCTTGATGTGAAAACTTTTGTTTGCAGGGATTGGAAGTCAACTTTAATGGAAGCATGCCAGACCCCAAGTGAGATTAATTGAAGCTGCTTAAAGCACTTTGAGTTCTCTTTGCTAAAATACTCCAACAGTTCCTTCTGTGCTGTCATTAGTGTGAACTGCTGTAACTCAGTGTTCCAACATGCCTGAAACTGTCAACCCTTTATTGATTTTACACCTGCCGTTTAACGCGAGATGGCAGATTTTGTTCTACTTCTCCACTGTCCTTCCAGCGTGCAACCATGTCAACAACTGAGCGGTAGAGTCGCTGCATCACAGCGCCAGAGACCCCAGTTTGATCCTGACTGCGGGCACTGTTTATATGGAGTTTGTACGTTCTCCCCGTGACCTGCCTGGGTTTTCTCCGGGCACTCCGGTTTCCTCCCACGCTCCAAAGACGTGCAGGTCTGCAAGTTTAATTGGCTTGGCGTAAATGTGAAATTGTCCCTAGTGTGTGTGTGTGGGATAGTGTCGATGCGGTCCGTACGGACTCCACAAACAGAGGGGAGTCCTGAACTACTCACATTGGTGACTCTCGGACAATCCTTGCTCGGACTTTGCCAGCATTACCTTGCACTAAACGTTATTCGCTCATCATGTATCTGCACACGAAATGTTTAAGAAAGAACTGCAGATGCGGGAAAAATCGAAGGTCGACAACAATGCTGGGGGAGCTCAGCGGGTGAGGCAGCATCTATGGAGCGAAGGAAATAGGTGACGTTTCGACCCGAAACGTCACCTATTCCTTCGCTCCATAGATGCTGCCCCACCCGCTGAGTTCCTCCAGCATTTTTGTCTACCACGTATCTGTACACTGTAAATGGCCTGATTGTAATCACGCATCGTCTTTACGCTGACTGGTTAGCGCGCAACTAAAGGTTATGCTGACTGGTTAGCGCTGCACCTCGGTACAAGTGACAATCAACGACACTGAGAAAACTGAAAATCGGTGTTTCTCCGAAGCCTGTTTGAATTCCCAGAGTGGATTGAGAAAAGCTAATGAAATCAGCCATCCTTTGAACTCGCTTGCAGCTCTGGGGAGCTGGTCACATTGAGCTGTGAATTATGCAGACACTTGTGGAAAGAAGGAGTCGGTGTGTCCTTTGTAGTGGAGCGGGCCGGCTGGTTAGATCAATCAAAATACATCTCGTACCCCAGCCCTGTCTCAGAGTGCCGGTACCTCTTCCCCTTTCATGCCTGCTTTCAATTCATTTTGGAACCAGGCGACTTTTTAGGGGACTATGCTGTCCCTACACATGGTCGTCGGGGTGTCGCCTGTATGGTCAAGAGTAGTCTCCTAGTCTCTTTCAAGAGAGAGCTAGATAGGGCTCTTAAAAATAGAGGAGTCAGGGGGATATGGGGAGAAGGCAGGAACGGGGTATTACATAGAAACATAGAAATTAGGTGCAGGAGTAGGCCATTCGGCCCTTCGAGCCTGCACCGCCATTCAATATGATCATGGCTGATCATCCAACTCAGTATCCCGTACCTGCCTTCTCTCCATACCTCCTGATCCCCTTAGCCACAAGGGCCACATCTAACTCCCTCTTAAATATAGCCAATGAACTGTGGCCTCAACTACCCTCTGTGGCAGAGAGTTCCAGAGATTCACCACTCTCTGTGTGAAAAAAGTTTTCCTCATCTCGGTTTTAAAGGATTTCCCCCTTATCCTTAAGCTGTGACCCCTTGTCCTGGACTCCCCCATCATCGGGAACAATCTTCCTGCACCTAGCCTGTCCAACCCCTTAAGAATTTTGTAAGTTTCTATAAGATCCCCTCTCAATCTCCTAAATTCTAGAGAGTATAAACCAAGTCTATCCAGTCTTTCTTCATAAGACAGTCCTGACATCCCAGGAATCAGTCTGGTGAACCTTCTCTGCACTCCCTCTATGGCAATAATGTCCTTCCTCAGATTTGGAGACCAAAACTGCACGCAATACTCCAGGTGTGGTCTCACCAAGACCCTGTACAACTGCAGTAGAACCTCCCTGCTCCTATACTCAAATCCTCTTGCTATGAAAGCCAACATACCATTCGATTTTGTGGATATTGATTGTGGATGATCAGTGAGGATTGTGGATGCTGGCTCGAAGGGCCGAATGGCCTACTCCTGCACCTATTGCCTGTTGTCTATTGTCTCCTCAGTCGTCCAAAGAGTCATAGCGTCTTTCTGGTCGCCGCTGGATGTTGAAACGTTCAAAACGTTTCGGCGCCAATCAGCGACCGTGGTGGGCTTGTCTTCTCCTGACGTACAGTTGATGTACATTGCGTACAGTTTTGGTCCCCTAATCTGAGGAAAGCCATTCTTGCCATAGAGGGAGTACAGAGAAGGTTCACCAGACTGATTCTTCGGATGGCAGGACTTTCATATGAAGAAAGACCGGATAGACTCGGCTTGTACTCACTAGAATTCAGAAGATTGAGGGGGGATCTTATAGAAACTTACAACATTCTGAAGGGGTTGGACAGGCTAGATGCAGGAAGATTGTTCCCGATGTTGGGGAAGTCCAGAACAAGGGGGTCACAGTTTAAGGATAAGAGGGAAATCTTTTAGGACCGAGATGAGGAAAACATTTTTCACACAGAGAGTGGGGAATCTGTGGAATTCTCTGCCACAGGAGGTAGTTGAGGCCACAATTCATTGGCTATATTTAAGAGGGAGTTAGATGTGGCCCTTGTGGCTAAAGGGATCAGGGGGTATGGAGAGAAGGCAGGTACAGGATACTGAGTTGGATGATCAGCCATGATCATATCGAATGGCGGTGCAGGCTCGAAGGGCCGAATGGCCTACTCCTGCACCTATTGTCTATGTTTCTATGATGTAGGTGCTGTCGTAGGTTGTAGCTGGTGCTGACCTCGGTGAATTCCATTGTCGTAGTCTCTGGCAGTCGCCGAGAAAATCGCCTCAGTGGGACAGGCCCTTTACTGCACTTTCAAGATTGTGAAGTTGAAACCTGGCATCGCTGAATGAATGATAAACTACTTCCTATCGGCACAAAATGCTGGAGTAACTCGGCAGCTCAGACAGCATCTCTGGAGAGAAGGAATGGGTGACGTTTCGGGTCTGAAGAAGGCTCTCTCGACACCCATTCCTTCCCTCAAGAGACGCTGCCTGACCCGCTGAGTTATGCACCCTGTCCCACTTAGGAAACCTGAACGGAAACCTCTGGAGACTTTGCGCCCCACCCAAGGTTTCCGTGCGGTTCCCGGAGGTTGCAGGTAGTGGAAGCAGGTAGGGAGACTGACAAAAACCTCCGGGAACCGCACAGAAACCTTGGGTGGGGCGCAAAGTCTACAGAGGTTCCTGTTCAGGCTTCCTAAGTGGGACAGGGGCATTACTCCAACTTTTTTGCACCAATCTCCGGTTTAAACTAGCATCTGCGGGTCCTTCCTGCACAGTCTCCACTGCGGTTAATTCACTTTAAATAAAAACCCCGTGTCCTCCAGTTACTGACTCCGCTGTCAGTCAGACCATGAACCCTGCATTAATTTTCTTGGAATCCTTCCTGTTCCTCCAAATGGGCACTGACTGCCTTCTCTCTGCCCTTGATAAATTCAGCTTTGTGCTTACCCCACGATGGGGTGGACCCTTGGGTGTTAGTGCTTTCGACGGCCCTGCCAGCGTTGAAGAATCAACGCACGGCAAGTTTATCAGCGAGGCTTCAGAGTTCTACGCCCTTTCCTCCCGCCATCTGTTCTTAAGGGGACTGCTCGTCTTAGTTCAGCCGGCTGGGAGTCACTGGAGTCGAGGCGTACCAAAGCCCGCTTGTGTGCTGCCTACAAGGAGACTCATGGCATCATCCCCAGCAACAGATCTCACCTCATTCAATCCAATCCCCCAGAAATCTACAAGAGTTTAAGTTCAAGTTCAAGAGACATTTACTGCCACATGCAACCAATTAGTACAGTGAGATTTGAGTTGCTATGCAGCCACACAATAAAAAGATACATGATAGAATCTAACATGAACACACCCCTGGTTCTGGACTCCCCCAAACATCGGGAACATGTTTCCTGCCTCTAGCGTGTCCAAGCCCTTAATAATCTTATATGTTTCAATAACCTCTGCTGCCTCAAACGCAAGAAGGACCGGTGGTCGAGGCCATGTACGCTCCGTAGTCGGTGCTACGGACGGCCCGACGTACAAGCCCTCTCGTCGGGACGCTCGAAAACCCCGACGTCGGGATGGATCGGAACGCACACTCCGCCGCTTGGAGTTCCCAAATCCTGAGACCGTGCCCTCTGGTCCTGGACTCCCACCAGTGGGGGAGGACATCAGATTCAGATTCAGATTCAATTTTAATTGTCATTGTCAGTGTACAGTACAGAGACAACGAAATGCATTTAGCATCTCCCTTGAAGAGCGACATAGCAAACGATTTGAATTTAAAAAAAAATAAGTGTCCGGGGGGGGGGGGGGGGGGGGGGGGGGGGGGGATTGGCAGTCACCGAGGTATGTTGTTGAGTAGAGTGACAACCGCCGGAAAGAAGCTGTTCCTCGACCTGCTGGTTCGGCAACGGAGAGACCTGTAGCGCCTCCCGGATGGTAGGAGGGTAAACAGTCCATGGTTGGGGTGAGAGCAGTCCTTGGCGATGCTGAGCGCCCTCCGCAGACAGCGCTTGCTTTGGACAGACTCAATGGAGGGGAGCGTGAAACCGGTGATGCGTTGGGCAATTTTCACCGCCCTCTGCAATGCCTTCCGGTCGGAGACAGAGCAGTTGCCATACCCTACTGTGATGCAGTTGGTAAGGATGCTCTCGATGGTGCAGCGGTAGAAGTCCTGTCCACATCCTGTCCACATCCACTCTGCCCAGGCCTTTCACGAACACTGCATGGGATCTCGCCATGCGCGGGGACCTCACGCCAGTAACCTCTCTCGTCACGGCCCAAGGTTGCGGCTGGTCAGCTTCTAATGGGATGGAAAATGAGTTTTGTGAATGATACTAAGCCCGCCTGGGTATCACTTCATCTGGAGAGCGCGCGCCTGGCGGTGGAAAGATTAGAGAGAGAAATAATCCGACGGATTAGGATCCATTGTGGAATTCTCTGCCACAGAGGGCAGTGGAGGCCAAATCACTGGATGGATTTAAGAGCGAGTTAGATAGAGCTCTAGGGGCTAGTGGAGTCAAGGGATTTGGGGAGAAGGCAGGCACGGGTTATTGATTGGGGATGATCAGCCATGATCACATTGAATGGCGGTGCTGGCTCGAAGGGCCGAATGGCCTCCTCCTGCACCTATTGTCTATGTTACTATGATTCACGGGACTTCGCTCGACTCTTAAAGGTAGCGGAGTCAGGGGATACGGGGAGAAGGCAGGAACGGGGTACTGATTGGGGATGATCAGCCATGATCACATTGAATGGCGGTGCTGGCCTCGATGGGCCGAATGGCCTACTCCTGCATCTATTGTTTATTGACTAATTTAAAATATCTGCGACAATGGTAGTGACACCAGTGAGTAGGAAGGATTTAAAACCCCCAGGTTCGATGAGTTTAGAAGGTCAGAGCAAAGGGAGCGATGATGAATAGCCTTTAAAAAATAGACTCCTCAATGTGATGGTTTCGACAGCGACGTGAAGGGGTTTTCAGAAGTGTTTAACCTTTGGTTCCACATCACTCCCTCCCTGCCTTCATCAGCTGTAAAATGTAATAACCGTCGACAAATTGGGGCCTTCCATCTCCATTTTATTTTCTGTCGCGAAACCAGTTCAATTAGCGCTGTAATTTGCGATTACTCTTGGTCCCTCTTATGCTTCTGTCCTTCTGCCTACTTCCCCGCACTAGACAGACACAAAACGCTGGAGTAACTCAGCGGGGACAGGCAAGCAACTCTGGAGAGAAGGAATGGGTGACGTTTCAGGTCGAGACCCTTCCTCAGACTGTAGTGCCCCCTGTCCCACTTAGGAAACCTGAACGGAAACCTCTGGAGACTCTGCGCCCGACCCAAGGTTTCCGTGCGGTTCCCGGAGGTTGCAGGTGGTTGCTGGAGGTTGTACATGCAGGTAGTGGAAGCAGGTAGGGAGACTGACAAAAACCTCCGGGAACCGCACGGAAACCTTGGGTGGGGCGCAAAGTCTCCAGAGGTTTCCGTTCAGGTTTCCTAAGTGGGACAGGGGCATTAGAGTCGCGGGAGAGGGAAACGAGAGATATGGGGGAAAAAAAATTTGGGGGGGGAGAATTGTGCCCCGGTATATTGTACACTCAATAGACAATAGGTGCAGGAGTAGGCCATTCGGCCCTTCGAGCCAGCACCGCCATTCAATGTGATCATGGCTGTTCATCCACATTCAGTACCCCGTTCCTGCCTTCTCCCCATATCCCCTGACTCCGCTATCTTTAGGAGCTCTATCTAACTCTCTCTTGAAAGCATCCAGCGAACCGGCCTCCACTGCCCTCTGAGCAGAGAATTCCACAGATTCACAACTCTTTGAGTGAAAAAGTTTTTCATCATTTCTGTTTTTCATCGTCTTTCATAGTTTTTCAAAGTTTTTCATCGTTTGAAGTTCAGGGACTCGACCTGAAACGTTGCCCATTCCTTCTCTCCAGAGAAGCTGCCTCACCCGCTCAGTTACTCTAGCATTTTGTGTCTACCGTCGATTTCAACCAGCATCTGCAGTTCTCTCTTACACACTTTTCCTCATCTCCGTTCTAAATGGCCTACCCCTTATTCTTAAACTGCGTCCCCTGGTTCTGGACTCCCCCAGCACCGGGAACATGTTTCCTGCCTCTAGCGTGTCCAAACCCTTAATAATCTTATATGTCAATAAGATCACCTCTCATCCTTCTAAATTCCGGAGTATACAAGCCCAGTCGCTCCATTCTTTCAACATATGACAGTCCCGCCATCCCAGGAATTAACCTCGTGAACCACTCTGATGGTTTTTGATCACCCGCCATTTTCACACGTACATATTTTTTAGTTTAATGTAGAGATACGGGGCGTAAACAGGCCCTTTGCATCCCCACCCCACACCCCCCCCCCCCCTTCCCCCCTCCGAGTCCGCTCACACCAACCATACCCCCTCAGCCTAACACTACACTACACACACTTGGGAGAATGTTTACATTTACAACAACCCGTTTGTTCGTGCGCGTGTGTGTGTGTCAGGCGATGGAGCTCGCTGTTGGCTTGTGTCATCGTCCATCATGGTGACAGAGTTGTCGCCCGACGCATCACAGAGTCGCTTCCAGGGATCGCCAGGGGGAGGAGGCTTCCATCATGACCCCCCTTCACTAAGCCAACTGACCTGCAAATCGAATGAATGAATGAAAACTTTATTGTCATTCAGATATACACCTAGACACAGTGCACCTTGAACGAAATTCCGTTGCATTTGACTCTCCAAAATCAGGTAATAGTAAAAAGTGCTAGGTGCGTCCATAAAAATGCCTCATGTGCATGGTTCTGTAAAATAAATATATATAAAAAGTTTTTAAAAAGTGTCGATATTTAAAAAGTTCTAGCCTCGGTTTTGTTGTTTGTTCAGTAATCTTATGGCCTGGGGGATGAAGCTGTTGCAGAACCTGGTTGTACCGCTCTTCATGCTGCAGCACCTCCTCCCAGAGTTAAGCAGTATAAACAGTCCAAATTGTGGGTGTGTGGGGGCTCTGGTAATGCCCTTAGCTCTAATCAGACAGCGCTTGTACCCCATGTCCATGATGGAAGGAAGAGAAGTCCCTATGATTTTTTCCGCTGTCCTCACCACTCTCTGAAGGCACTTCCTTCTGTACGTCTTTGGAGTGTGGGAGGGACCCGAAGATCTCAGAGAAAACCAACGTAGGTCAATAGACAATAGACAATAAGTGCAGGAGTAGGCCATTCGGCCCTTCGAGCCAGCACCGCCCTTCAGTGTGATCATGGCTGATCATCCACAATCAGTACCCCGTTCCTGCCTTCTCCCCATATCCCCTGACTCCGCTATCTTTAAGAGCCTTATCTAGCTCTCTCTTGAAAGCATCCAGAGAACATGCCTCCACCGCCCTCTGAGACAGAGAATTCCACAGACTCACCACTCTCTGTGAGAAAAAGTGTTTCCTCATCTCCGTTCTAAATGGCTTACCCCTTATTCTTAAACTGTGTGGCCCCTGGTTCTGGACTCCCCCAACATCGGGGACATGTTTCCTGCCTCTAGTGTGTCAACGGGGAGAATGTACAAACTCCGTACAGACAGCACCCGTAGTCAGGATCGAACCTGGCTCTCTGGCGCTGTGAGGCAGCAACTCTACCACTGTTCCACCATGATGCCCTTTACTCTCATTCTGTTTTAATTTACAGGTAATGCTGGTCCTCGATTCCCCAACTCTGGGCAAGAGACTCTGTGCGTCTACCCGATCTATTCCTCTCATAATTGTATACACCGGTTTACACCAAATAGCATAACTTAGACACACAGAGTCTCTTCTCCAGTCTGAAGATGGGTCCCGACCTGAAATGTCATTCATCATTTTTCTCCAGAGATGCTGCCTGACCTATGGAGATACACCAGCACATCCTTGGTATAAAATCATGAGACTAATAGATCGGGTAGATGCACAGAATCTTTTGCCCAGAGTAGGTGAATCAAGGACCAGAGGACATAGGTTTAAGGTGAAGGGGAAAAGATTTAATAGGAATCTGAGGGGTAACTTTTTCACACAAAGGGTGGTGGGTGTATGGAACAGGCTGCCAGAGGAGATAGTTGAGGCTGGGACTCTCCCAACTATTAAGAAACAGTTGGACGAGCACATGGGTTTGGAGGGATATGGATCAAACGCGGGCAGGTGGGACTAGTGTAGCTGGGACTTGTTGGCCGGTGTGGGCAAGTTGGGCCGAAGGGCCTGTTTCCACGCTGTATCACTCTCTATGCCTCTATAAACCAGCATCTTTGTTTCCAGTTGTGTATAATAGACAATAGGTGCAGGTGTAGCCCATTCGGCCCTTCGAGCCAGCACCGCCATTCAATGTGATCATGGCTGATCATCCCCAATCAGTACCCCGTTCCTGCCTTCTCCCCATATCCCCTGACTCCGCTATTTTTAAGAACCCTATCTAGCTCTCTCTTGAAAGCATCCAGAGAACCGGCCTCCATCGCCCTCTGAGGCAGAGAATTCCACAGACTCACCACTCTCTGTGAGAAAAAGTGTTTCCTCATCTCCGTTCTAAATGGCTTACCCCTTATTCTTAAACTGTGTGGCCCCTGGTTCTGGACTCCCCCAACATCGGGGACACGGGGAGAATGTACAAACTCCGTACAGACAGCACCCGTAGTCAGGATCGAACCTGGCTCTCTGGCGCTGTGAGGCAGCAACTCTACCACTGTTCTCTCTTGAAAGCATCCAGAGAACTGGCAGTTTATTCGGCTTCAGTAAATTGTCGCTTGTGGGTGAAGGACAGTGCAAGTGTACGGGGGGGGGGGGGGGGGGTCGGGGTCGCTGGTGTGCGGACTCGGTGGTCCCAAGTTCCAGTTTCGGCGCCATATTTCCATAAGTGTAAAAAAGGAACTGCTAACCTCCTCAAGGTTAGTTCCTGGCTGGCAATTAACATTCTCCCTGTTGCAAATGCCCACATTTTGTGAATGTGTGTTTATTAATTTAAAAAAATGAGTTCATAGCCTAGGTGTGCAGTGACATCTCTATGAGGTGACATTATTTAATGGTTTCTGTTTGCCCACAACCAGGTCCGTATCGTTTTATTGCCACTTATACTAAGACTTGCAAGCTAATTAAAAATGTTTCATTGCTGGTCGCTCTGCTACCCTGCCTCATTAAAGTTACGCGCTCGGTCCAACAGACGGAGAGTTGCCTGGCTCGGCATGTCGAACGCCCAGGAGCGGAGGCGACGGCAAAAAGGGGTGAACACTGCCCGCTCCATCATCGGCTCTGACCTCCCCGCCGTCGAAGGGTTTTACCCGCAGTCGCTGCCTCAGAAAGGCAGCCAGCATCACCAGAGACCCACACCACCAATGGCCATGCCACTCGACTCACCCCTGCCATCAGGAAGAAGGTACAGGAGCCTGAAGACCGTAACGTCCAGGTTCAGGAACAGCAGCCATCGGGCAATTAAACGCAACAACCTCAAAACAAGCTCTGAACTACAACAGACTATTATTATTATTATTATTATTATTGCACTCGTAGTGTTTGTTTGTTTGTAATGTGTACCTATGTGTGTGAGTATATATACATATATATATACACACACACTTAGCTTTTTTTCTTATTTATTATATTGTTTACAGTGTATTATGTGAACATGCTCTGTTGTGCTTCTGCAAGTAAGAATTTCATTGTTCTATCCTTATGACATTAAAACACTCTTGTCCCTTGAGGTTCAGAGCAGCACACGCATATGTTCACTCATTCTCCAGTTAGATCGGGTGGCTGCATAGAGTCTCTTGCCCAGAGTAGGTGAATTGAGGACCAGAGGACATAAGGTTCAAGGTGAGGGGGAAAAGATTTAATAGGAATCTGAGGGGTAACTTTTTTACACAAAGGGTGATGGATGTACGGAACGAGCTGAGCTGCCAGAGGAGGTAGTTGAGGCTGGGACTATCCCAGTTAGACAGGTACATGGATAGGACAGGTTTGGAGGGATAGGGACCAAGCGCAGGCAGGTGGGACTAGTGTAGCTGGGGCATGTTGGCCGGTGTGGGTAGGTTGGGCCGAATGGCCTGTTTCCACGCTGTATCACTCTATGACTCTGTTAAAAGTCTCACTCGACACCAGACCATTCATGTCCACAGATCAGTCACCATCCCCCCCGAGTTTAGGTGTTTTCCCAATGTCCACCCTTCCAGAGGGGCACGGTAGAGTTGCTGCCTCACAGCGTCAGAGTCCCGGGTTCGATCCCAACTACGGATGCTGTCTGTACGGAGTTTGCCTCGATCGGACTATGCTGGCTCTAACTTGCACCAAACGTTATTCCCTTATCATATATCTGTACACTGTAAATGGCTCGATTGTAATCGTGTATTGTCTTTCCACTGACTGGTTAGCACGCAACAAAAGCTTTTCACTGTACCTCGGTACACGTGACAATAAACTGGACTGAACTGAATTGAGTTTGTACTTTCTCCCCGAGACCGCATGTGGTTTTTCTGGGTACCCCTCGAGTTTCATTTGGTCATAAAGTGATAGGAGCAGAATTAGGCCATTCGGCCCATCAAGTGTAATGTTAAAATTGTACAAGGCATTGGTGAGACCAAATCTGGAGTATGGGGTACAATTTTGGTCGCCTAATTATAGGAAGGATGTCAACAAAATAGAGAGAGTGCAGAGGAGATTTACTAGAATGTTGCCTGGGTTTCAGCAACTAAGTTACAGAGAAAGGTTGAACAAGTTAGGGCTTTATTCTTTGGAGCGCAGAAGGTTAAGGGGGGACTTGATAGAGGTTTTTAAAATGATGAGAGGGATAGACAGAGTTGACGTGGATAAGCTTTTCCCACTGAGAGTAGGGAAGATTCAAACAAGGGGACATGACTTGAGAATTAAGGGACAGAAGTTTAGGGGTAACATGAGGGGGAACTTCTTTACTCAGAGAGTGGTGGCTGTGTGGAATGAGCTTCCAGTGAAGGTGGTGGAGGCAGGTTCGTTTTTATCATTTAAAAATAAATTGGATAGTTATATGGATGAGGAAGGGAATGGAGGGTTATGGTCTGAGCGCAGGTGTATGGGACTAGGGGAGAATACGTGTTCGGCACGGACTAGAAGGGTCGAGATGGCCTGTTTCCGTGCTGTAATTGTTATATGGTATATGGTTATATGGTTAAGTCTACTCTGCCATTCAACATGGCTGATGGCTGATCTATCTCTCCCTCCGCCCACATTCTTCTGCGTTCTCCCCATAACCACTGACACCCTTGCTAATCACTTAAAAATGTCCGTTGACTTGGCCTCCACAGCCTTCAGAGGGAAAGAATTCCACAGATTCACCACCCTCTGACTAAAGAAATTCCTCCTCATCTACTTTCCAAAGGGATGTCCTTTAATTCTGAGGCTGTGACCTCTGGTCTGAGACTCTCCCACTAGTGGAAACATCCTTTCCACGTCCACTCTAATGGGTGTCAAGGGTTATGGGGAGAACGCAGGAAAATGGGATTAGGAGGCAGAGAGAGATCAGCCACGGCTGAATGGCGGAGTGGACTCGATGGGCCGAATGGCCTAACTCTACTCCTACAACTCGTGAACTTGTCCAAGCCTTTCACTATTCGGTAATGTTTCTTCAGCATTTGCAGAAAGCCTATGGTTTTATTAGCTCTGCTGGTGAGTTCATGTCAGTGTTCAGAGGTGTAGCCCAGAGTGACAATGAGACCAGGTCTGGCTTTCCCCACCCGCTGTTCTGCATTTGATTTGGGTTTCCTGAATATTAGACAACTTACCTTACAAATCGGCGGCTCCTGGGGTAAAGTGTGGATGAGGTCACTGGTTCCTAGTCTACATTGCTCAATACATTGCTATGAAACATACAAGATTATTAAGGGTTTGGACAGGCTAGAGGCAGGAAACATGTTCCCGATGTTGGGGCAGTCCAGAACCAGGGGCCACAGTTTAAGAATAAGGGGTAAGCCATTTAGAACGGAGACGAGGAAACACTTTTTCTCCCAGAGAGTGGCTGCCTCAGATCAACCATTCAATGTGATCATGGCTGATCATCTCCAATCAGTACCCCGTTCCTGCCTTCTCCCCACATCCCCTGACTCCGCTATCTCTAAGAGCCCCATCGAGCTCTCTCTTGAAAGCATCCAGAGAACCTGCCTCCACCGCCCTCTGAGGCAGAGAATTCCACAGACTCACCACTCTCTGTGAGAAAAAAGTGTTTCCTTGTCTCCGTTCTAAATGGCTTACTCCTTATTCTTAAACTG